>NW_021703766.1:39308001-39311450 GCF_005190385.1 Monodon monoceros
CAAGTTCATTGTATAAACTGATTTAAATTAGTCACTTTTGGAACAAAATCCTTTTTTGTAAAATATCTTATTTTGGGTAATTTTTAGTATCATGAATAATAGAACAAAAAATCCCCCACTTTCTAAAATGTCTCCTATTATTTTTATCCCTTTATTAAAAACAATGAAAAACAATTATGATAAAAGATGGTATCAACATGTACAGCAATTATGTCATAAACCCAACTATGGCTCAGAAACTTAGCAGGAAGTTCATTCAATAAAAGTATCTTAACTTGCCATCTCTAAATGATAAAATCTCCATTATCAGAAGGAAGCAATCTGGTCACCACTATTGTGGCAAACACCTAGTCCCCAGAGTGGGGATTTATAGCATCTCTGGTGCCTCCTTGCGGGTCCCTCCCGCAGCTGTGGACGTTTCTACCAGCCTGGTGCCAGGGCTGAATGCATCTAATTACTTTCAGCTCAGTCTCTTCCATGGTCGCGTGAACCTGATCCTAGGGACCTGAGCAGTTGCTTTTCCTGGGTGAGGAGATCTGCATATACAAGCATGCATCAAAACCGTCCTGTTAGAAGTCACACAATTTGTTCCCCTAAAGAAAAAGAACAAGACTTAGGGAAAGTGTGGATCATCACCTAACAACGTAGCAACACTACAGAAACAAGCAAGCTATGAATAGCAGCTACCAAGACTGCCCGGCTCTGTGGCAGATCAAAGAATGCTATAAACACAAAGGGCTTCTATCCAAAAAAGACAAAAAAATTATTTTTTTAATTCTTTAAGAATTTTGCACATGAATCGTTTGCAACAAATATTTTAAAGGTTCCCGCTGTAATTAAATCCTGTCTTTTTGCTACAAAAAGAAATTATTTTAAAGGTTCCACTGGGAATTAAAGATATATCTAAACATATGAAAATCATTCGGTGAGACACAAGTAAACCACACTGAAGGCGTGAAAATGGCTGAGGGCCCAACCGGAGCGGTCAGGTTGACACAGCCAATCCGGCCTCTTACCCTGCTTCTCACCTGAGCCACAGATGAGGCAGCCAGCCCCACGGGAAACCACAGCAGTCACCCGCCAGGTGCTCAAAGCCCCTCCAAGCATGACCAGGTAGAGAAAAAGTTTCTATTGGGAGAACTTTGAAGAGGGAAAAACAGCAACCATGACAACAACAAAATGCTTTTTCTCACCCTCCAAAACACAACCATCTCTGAAACAATGGGCTGACTGAGACTGCGTAGGGGTGAAGGAGGCATGTCGACTCTTAAGATGCTGCCCCCCAAGAGAGTAGTGATGGGCCCTTGGGTTCCTAATTCTTTCCCAAATAATCAGCCAGTAGAGTGATCTCCCTAAACAGAAACCTAATTGTGACAGTGTGGCTGGAAAACTATACCTTAGAGCTGGAAATGACCTTAAGGATCAGGGAGACCACACCCGGAAACATTTTCTCACCTAAAATCTGATACACACGAAAATTCACATAATATATATGTAGGTACCTGAGTATAACAGAATATCTGCGAACCAGAACCCCACCTGAGAACCCCAACGTTAACACCGGGCCTCTCCCATCAGGCAGGTATCCTGGATACAAATGCATGTTAACCCTCACCCCCAACAATCCCGTTTCCTTCTGCGCTTTAGAGAAATGGCTGCCAGCCTGCATGAAGTCTTCTTTGGTCTGCTTCATCCACTCCTATTGTGTTTCTAAGATCCACCCCTGCTGTTGTATGTGGTTTGGCTTCCTTGGTTTTCACTGCTCTGTAATATTCCACTGTGTGAATACGATTTAACCTTAAAGAACAATAAGATGGGTCAGGCAAAAGATGTCTTTCTGAGAGCTGACACCTGATGTGACAGATCTGCTTTGCACTCTGCCCCCTGCCAGGGATGGGATCTGCAGTTGTTCACATGTTGGGGGCTACATGTTTCCTCACCTGTACTTCCGGGGAGGGGCATCTGCTCAGGGTGACCTGAATAGCTGACCTCTCCTCTGACCTAAGCCTTTGCAGGTTGTTGTAATTAAGATACCACCAGGTGCTGTCCAAAAGACTTTACTAGTGACCACCTGGCTGCAGGAAGGGGAGTCTCTAGCGCACCTAGCTGAAGGGACGCAGGCCAGGAGGCTGATAGCTCCTGACTCTTGGTGCACAGAGCTAAGGAATGGTTCAGCTACAGGCCCGCGCATTCTCAGGTGCTTTGGGTAACATTTTTATCTCTGGTTGCAGGATGTTACTGAGTCCAGAAGCGGTTGAACTCTGGACCAGTGAAGGAGAAGGTGGAGCTCCTTTCCCCAAGGGCCATGTTGAGACGGTTAGCAGGCCTTAAGACACACCTTCTAACCAGGCAGCCTCCTGACACATCCTCCAAAGAGGTACGCTTCTGCTTCATGATTTTTAAATTATATAGTTTGGTTAAGTGTCAATGTACAGTTGGCCCTCTGTATCCAAGGGTTCGTGGATTCAACCCACCTCAGATTGAAAATATTTGGGAAAAAAAATTTCAGAAAGTTCCAAAAGGCAAAACTTGAATTTGCTGCTCACTGACAAATATTTACATAGCATTTACCTTGTATTAACAACTATTTACATAGCATTTACATCGTATTAGGTATTATATGTAATCTAAAGATGATTTAAAGTATATGGGAGAATGTCAGTAGGTTATATGCAAATATTACGCAATTGTATACAAGAGATTTAAGCATCAGGATTTTGGTCTCCATGGGGGTCCTGGAACCAATCCCAGAGATACCAAGGGACGACCCTGTCTTACACTTTTCAATCCATTAAGAATGTAAAATGGTGTTGGTGTTGAAGGATGACAGCAACAACATACAAGCAAAATACAGTATTTTATCATTTTCTTTTATAGTTTCCCCCTCCCCCCCAGATCCTTGTATTCTAAGGTAATCCTCTGAACCCCATTCATCATTCCAATGGAGAGATAGGTAGTGATGGTGTTGAAAGGCGAAGGCCCCTGCTTAGCGCCTGACCTGTAGACAGGCAGGGCTGGACACCTCGCTCAAAGGCGCCATGCCCTAGCCCCACCGCACAACCTCACAACATACCCAAACACAGCCCCTGGCATCATCATATGGCATCACAGCCATATGGCTCACCACTGAAATGTCCCACAGATGCCTTTCTAAGTTTGTTGTTTTTTAACTGTCCACCTAGGGAGTGGACAGTTACCTTTATCAAGCTTAATTGGGAGCCTCAAGATCTGCTTGGAACTGCATGGAGACTCACTAGTGCCGGGGTGTGTGTGTAAAACAGACCCCCGTCCAGTAAAATGAAGGGTCCTGACCACAGTCAGGGAGCCAGGTCAACAGCATCCAATGCAATTTATCCTCTCGTTTCCTGGACATCTGCAATGGCAGGCGCTTTCCCTCTAGGCTGTGTGTGTGTGTGTGTGTGTGTGTGTGTGTGTGTGTGTGTGTGTGT
>NW_021703766.1:39311460-39347323 GCF_005190385.1 Monodon monoceros
TGTGTGTGTGTGTGTGTGTGTGTGTGTGTGTGTGTGTGTGTGTGTGTAGAGAGAGAGAGAGAGAGAGAGCGAGCGAGGAAGGGAGAAGGGAAGAAAGAAAGAGGGTGAAAGAAAGAGAGGGAGAGAGTTGAGGCTAGGATAAAAAGATGTGAGAAGTGCTTAATTTTTAAACGAATGAATAAATGAATGAATGAATAAATGAATAAATGAGTAAGGAATGAATGAAATGAATGGTTTAGTTACCTTCTGCCTGGCCACAAGGGTCTCTAACACAAGACAGCATCAACATCAGGTCTAAGAGTTAGTGACATATGTCTATTGTTGAAAATTTGGAAAATAAAGAAAGACATATACAAGAAAAGATAAGAAAAAGGTGACTTCAACTTTGAGGACCTGCTTTTTTCATGCAACATGGAAGCTGAGAGCTTCTCTCTCACAAGGAAATTGTTTTGGACAAGTCTTCTACTAGTGGGTGCTGAGACAACCCCAAAGGTGACCGTCCAGTCCCAGAGCCAAAGACCAGGTCCTCCTCTCCAACGAGGAGTCTGTTGCCCACCTCAGCCCACCACCACACTGATACCACTCATCCCTCCGTTCCACGGAGTACAGCACAACCATGAGCCTCCGTTGTAGGCATGTGGCAACCTTCACTGTTCAATGATTCGGAGTGTTTGGAAAAAAAAAAAAAAAAATACTGAGTCAATGATGAGCTCCTGTAAATAGGTTTAATTATAAAAAATTGAATTTATTTCAGACCTCAAGACACATGAGCTCTGCCATTTAAGTAAAAAGACAAAGCATAATCCTGTCAAATGCATATTTTTCTTTTGTACTTTTTTTTCTGGATTTTTGTTGTCGGCTTTTTTTTTTCACCTCTGCAAGGATTCAGTGTTGAAGAACCCTACAAAGCGGGAGCATTAGATTTATCTCTGCTCTCGGCGATGCACGGTTGGCTCATGAACTTCACATTAGCAGACCCACGATAGGCACTAAGAAACGTCCAGATCACGACTACAGGAAGAGCCTGGCTTCTGCCCATCGGACACATGGGGCAGCCCCACTGCAGTTCTTAACCCAAAGATGGAAGACTCAGTCCACAATAACCTTCCCACACTGTCAGCCACCTTGGAAAGGTGTTTTTCCCAAATGGTGGAGGCAGCAGCTGTTGTTCTGACCTTGAACCTACAACACCCCCTCCCCTCTGGAGGGCACCCAAAGATGCTGCAGTGTCTTCCTGGGCGCCCTCTCCATGCACCGCAGTATCCGCCATGGGGAGCATGGGGACAAACGAGGGCTCAGGGATCAGAAGCCAGGAGGGATAGCACCACCAAACGCAGGAGGAGGAAAACATCTCTGAAGCACACAATTTGAGGCTGGCTCTGGCTGGGCATCGACTCGCACGGGCCAGCCCCTGAAGTCCCTGCTCACACGCACACGCGCACGCACACGCACAGGCTGGCCTACTGCAAGCCGCACGCAGGATCCAGGCCACTAGGAAGGCAGCCAATGGTGCTTTTAAAGCATTGCTGTTATTTTTTAATTTAGTAGACCTGTGAGTTTTCTATAATTAGAAAGCAACTGTTTGAATTTTTATTTTTAATGTTTACAATTTGACTCTTCAGAGTGAAATCTCCAGTAGCAAGATCTGGACCAAAATTAATTCTTAGAGTTGACTTCAACTGTACCCCTCCCCCCATTACAGACAATGGTGCCAAGACGAGGAAAACTAATATAATTTATTTAAGCGCCCTGATTTCTCTGATGCCAACGTAAAATTACAGGGGCTTTAAGTTCAGACACAACTTCTGGAAACTGAAGCTATTCCCGTGCAGCAAATGAGAGCACTTTCCTTCCACCACCTTCCAAACCCGAAGCAGAGGCCTGGTGCCCAGAAAGAAGGGACGGCAGCAGAGGCGCCAGGGTGGAGGATCAGGGCTTCTCTGCCTGCCACGTGCTGACCCACGGGGACAGGGCACTTCCCTGAAATCTGCGCAGACAGCATTCTGCACCAAGTTCCCCACACATCAGGCCCTCTCCCTGCACTGCCATTGCATCCAAAACAAGAGCCAACCCAACCTGAGGGGTGAGGAGGGATCCTTGCATTATCTAGGCCAAGTCCAGAGGGGAAGACACTTTAAAATGAGAGAATCTCTGGGCACAGTGATTCCATGGAAGCACAGTATTTTTTTTTTTTTCAATTCCTTGAGTGGAAAGTGAAGAAACTATTTTCATATGAGCACAGTTTTCTCCAAGGAACAGTTAGAAAAATGCTGATGCGTTGTCTCAATACGTTTTACTACAATGCCATCAATTACAGAAAAACACAATTAAGTCACTGTTTCAAAATCCTTAAATATTATTCAGCCAAAACCCAAAAGGACATTTTCAGCGTTCTCTGGTCATTATCTAAGAAGCTGCGTGCTGGAGCCGGCCACCTCCGCCGTACTCTGCAGGAGCTAAACATAGACAATCCACGGTCACAGCACCTCTCTGTCCTGGCCACTGTGAGCATCCTCAGGTAACGGGGATGCCCGTGGAGCAGGCCTCTGCAGTCCAAACACAGAGCCAAGTTTTAAATCATTCACCGTCTTTGTGGGATTCAGCCAGGAAATGACCATGTGAACTTGGGCTGGTCTCTTTCCAATTCTGGGCCTCGGTTTTCCCATCCGTCAAATGAGGCTGTCAGTCCAGCTGAATCTAAAGGCCTCTGATCCTAGGAACTTAACACCTATTTTCTGTCATCCAGAGATGTAAAGTAAAAAGGCAGAAAAAGGCCGAGATGACCACGGGGGTTTATACACTTTCACATCCATATCCTATTTTAGACCCACGGAGACAGGCTGGGGCCCTGCTAAGCAAGAGGCGGGGGGTTGCTGACTGTGGTTCTGTACTACCTAAGCTCTGACAGCCAGTCCACGTCAGGAGCTCACTCCCACGTTGCTGTGGGAAGGAAAATGCGTGCAATCTTTTGGAAGAACAATTTGGATATATACCATTTTGTTAGCTGAACAAAACCCTTTCAAGCTAACATTTCTGCTGTATCCCACAAAGATGTAAGTGGAAGGATATTACTGTATGAAGATGTATAACTATGTTCACTGTGGCACTGTTTGCAGAAGACCAGACTAGAAACAGAGGGAAGTCCTTCCAGAGGGAAACATGTTCATTGGAGTAACAGGCCCCCCGCTGAAAAGCATGGGGTAGCTCTACATAAATAACATCATATGTACGAATATAAGGAACATAACATGATATAAGATGTCACTGAGATATAAATTTTGCCACCATTTTATTCTGAAAATTGTAATACATACAGGAAAATTTAAAGAATTTTACCTGTAAACCCACCTATGGCCTAGATTCTACCTTTCACATTTTACTTGACTTGCTTTATCATATATGTGTCTATCCAACCATCCATCCACATATCTTTATATCTGGGTGCATAAGAAAGCAAATTACAGATGTCTAAGATGTATTTTTCACTGCAAATGGAAAGCTACAATAGGCAGTGTATATGTGTATTTATGATTTTAAATATCTGGAAGAACATACCACAAACTGGTAACAGTGCTCGCCCCCAGGGAAGGGAATTCTCTTTTAATTGTGTGCCCTTTGGTTCTCTTGGATTTTGTATTATGTGCATTGTCCCTTTTTTAATTAAAAAAAAATTAAAATGCATTTAGTTTCACGAGGGGAAGCTACTGTCAAGTTTTTCGGGGCTCTACAGCTTCTTTAGGGTAGCCCTGCACACACAGAAGCCTGGTGCATGAGTGTGCATGTGTGTATGCACACGCACATGTGCGTGCATGCCGGATGCTGTGAGCCTTCAGAGGGAGGATCGTGCTTGCTTCTCGTGATGTATCACTCTAGGTCACTTTCTCAGGGAACTGAAATCTCGAGGTGTGGGGCAAGGAGACTCATTATTTAACGTCCAAGTAAGCAGCTGTAAAAGGCAGCGTGTTTGTTGCTGTTAAAGAGAACGGAGCACATGGAACACATTAAGGACGGGCAGCCTCTCTGCGGAAGGTTAGCTAGCTGTGTGCTCCGATGCCCGTGTCTCAGGCTCTCTTACTGTAAACATCTATGCAACTTCAAATAAATATCCTCCCAGCACATCACGCAGCCTTGAGTTCCGATGGAAACCCTGTGCGATAAGCACCAGTGTGCATGGGCCAGGGAAACATAAAACTCCAGAAAGAAGTGTAGCCCCGTGTTAAGAATACTGGAAAAGGTGTCTGAAGGAGAGTGACCAGTCCAGAATGGGAGTCCTTACAGCACTCAATTAGACTGCTGAAAGGCATCGGTTTTCTGTTTCTTAAAAGAAATGGCCAATGAGTAAGAAGCCAGAAGAAAAAATATGTAATTATGCTCACGGTGAATAGTGTTGTAGGTCAAACGTTCAAAGAAAAAAAAATATTCCACAGCAACGGCTGATGGGTTCATATAATTCCCTTCTTTCCTAAGATCTGAAACTTGAGGTTCCAGACTTTCAGCCCCTGGGTTATGGATGCATGTTTGCCCAACAGCAATGGGTTTTCATATAGTATGTTTTAAACTCTCCTCATTTGAGAAATAGTAATATCAAAAATTGAGACCACTGAAAATGATGAGTTATATCAACATGTCAGGCTAAACACCTGAAATCCTTACTTTCTTACACATGAAAAGGATTTAGTAGCTAATGAGAGGGAAAGAAACATAAATTGTTAGCATTCTGCTTATTCTGTTTGAAAACATGCATGAAGCTAGTTTTTTAAAAAATCGCTTTGGAAAGAATAAGACTATGAAACACTGATTCCAACCAGCTTATACACATATGTACTAGACATATACAAACATACACACGCACCTATATACATATATAAGCACACACAATATACAGGTAATTGAGCTGCACCTTTTACTTAAAGACAGTAGTGTATCCAGGCAATCTATATCTTATCACATACCTAAAAAAACTCCTACAAGTTACCTAAACTTCAAAATTCAATACACAAAATGAAACTAATTACATTGGGGGAAAAAAAGAAATGAGAAAATGGACTGCTATATTCTCTTATTTATTTAATGTTCTTCTTTTCCAGGGTTTATTTGGACAGTGTCTCTAGCTGCATCTGCAAACCAATACATCTGCTGTCAGATCACTAAGGCGTTTGACAACATCATTTTAGAACCTTTAGTTACTGAGATATCAATAATTAAATGCATTCAGTTCACACTTTGTTCTTGTGGATACCAGCTATTTATCTCTGTCCTCTGAAGAAGCTAATGGTATAATGGGCAAAACATCAAGAATAATTAAGAAAAACGTTGCTACAAACTCCATCAGAAGAAACAGAACTTTTACCCAGGACCCCAGCTAGAATTCATTACTACAAGATTCACCTCGTACCAAACACATCTTGCTGAAAAGTGACGTGCTCAACTCAACAAGCAGGTAACTCACGCAGTTCACACCTCAGAGAAAGACCACCTGGCATCCTTGAGTTGTTCCTCAGAGTGTATGTGCTGGAAAGGCCTGGATGTGTGGAAATATCGTCAGCTACGAAACAGAGTCGGGGCTGCCAGCCACATCAGCGCCCCTGCTAGGGTTAGGGTTAAGGTTAGGGTTAGGGCGAAGGGCAGGTTCTCAGGGGCAGGTAGATCCCAGCCTGCAGAAACACCTCCCAGTATAGCCGACAATGCTTCAGGCTGGTTTGCATAATCGGGTGGTACTAAAACAGAAATTCTGAGAATATCTTCTTTGAGAAATGGCCAGTTAAATCACAAACAACAGGTCCATATTTCTTTAGCAGAAAATGTCTTTCATATCCCACAACAAATAAAAAGGGAGAATTTTTTTTTTCTCTTTAAGTAAGGGTCAGGCCTACCTGGTATATAAGTCTTGAAATAGGAGATTCTACTCTAAATCAGGAAGAATGAATTACAATACCAGAGCCAGACTGCAGATATTGTAATTTAAAAATAAAGAATTATCTGGAACCATAGCAAGAGGAGACAGCTTTGAAGAGGTAGCCTCTCAGATAAGCAGTGTCACATATTTGCATATCCTTTCAAAAATCTCTGTTTTAGTTGTTACCTAAATGCAAGTAGTTTCCTGTCACTGCTCACTGTGTGACCTGCTGGTCAGCTTCCCAACAACAGAGGTCACAGCAGCTCCCCTGATGTCCACCTGTAAACTTCAAAGAGCCACAATGACAGAAGTAAATGTTCCTGTTTCATCATTCAATTATACCAGACTCCCAATCTTTGTGGGAGAATTTGCTGCACTGAAAATGGATATCTTGTTATTAATGACAAAGGTATGGAAAACATGGAATTGAAATAAGTGATCCAAACTTAGGGGGGAAGAAATGTTACAGGAACTGCTCTGTCAACCCTAATTGTGTAATTACTTCTTGGCTTGGTCACCTAAGCTCGGAGCAAGAAATAAGAGACAATGGTAATTTCTTACTGCTGAAATGAAGGTGTCAAGCTGTCTTGTGTGTTCTGTGTAAGCAGAGCTAAAGTTTACATTTATATCATGTGACCACAATTACAATCTTCCAGAGCACAGGAAGAAATGAGTGGTAGAAGGTCAGCCCTCACAACAGGTACACGGAAGTTTGCCTGCACAATGTTTACTTAATTTAGCCACAGTTAAGGCATATCTGCCTTTGGTCACTGTCTCAGCCCCCATTTCGCACCAGTGAAATTGGTTAACTGCTCCCGACAACTTGTATACTAATAACAATAAAATCATCTTTAAAAACCATGATAATAAATTGGCGACTAATAATAACTAACCACTAGATGGCTTTAGATTTTTCACCTCTGAATATCTGAAAGTGAATTATCTGTGGTCTTGGGGTTGTCTGTTTACCTCAGTTAAAGGCTGGTGTCAAGGCTGAAGTCTGGGGGAGACCCCGGAGACAGTGCCTGGGGGGTGTGAGCATTTGGGGTGGGATGGGCTGCAGTACCACCCCACCGTATGGCCCCACAGCCCCCTGATAGGGAATTCATCACAGGAGCACACGATCCTTGCTTCAGTCCCATCAGCCTCCGGTCAGCTAAGGACCGTGCCAAGGACCACGTGCCAAAAATGATTTTTTTCACACCAAGTACGAACCCCTCATTCTAATGGAAAAAAAAAAAAAAAAGGAGAGAGAGAGAGAGAGAGAGAGAGAGAGCAGAGACACAACTAGGAAGAGAAAAAAAATGAAATTCCATTATAACTGGCTTCCTCAAGCCCCAGCCTAGGATGTGAGTAATCACAAAAACTGTAATATCAGCTTTTTATGTTTTCCTTACACTGGGTTCCTCCTTTATTTCCTTTCAAAGAGGGTCAAGATCTTTTTCTTTCTTTTTTTTTTTTTTAATTCATAAAAGCTGCTTTGTGATTACCGAAAGGTTGGTTTCTCTCTGTAACAGTTCTGCCTTTCAAGACAGTCGTAAATTCGGGGGCAAAAAAGAAAACTCTCACAGAAATCTCTCAGCAGCTACCCTGAGTAGACTTCAAACCCTCTCCTGCCTCTCCTGCAGGTCTTCAGGAAACCTCGAAGGGACACGGGTGGCTCTAGTAGAGCTGGCTGGCATCCTGAACCAGGAGCTGCAGGTGGAGGCCTAGCCTGCCCCCCATGACCGCCACGGGGGCAGCAGGGAGAGGCCCGCGTGCCTCAGCACCCTGGCCTGACCTCTGCCCTGGCACAGGACAGCCCCTTCCCCCCAGTGGCATCCAAACCTAACTTCTCCCCTTCCATTTTCTCCTCTCCACCACCTCCCACCCTAACGAGTGACAGGGGTGGGGAGAAAAAAACAAATGTAGGTTGCCGACATGCTGTGTGGTCCACATCCCTTTGGATTCAAAACATCAATGAGTTTTTTAACAAGTAGCCAAGTTCCATTTAAAATTAGAATTTAAAAAAAAGGCTTGAACTCCTATCTCCTCTTGGTCATGAAGCAGCCCAGGCAGGAGGGTGATCATGGACACAGATGGAGATGCTCAGAAATACGTCTTCCCAGTAGCTCCTGCTGGCAGGGATGCAGCTCTGTCTAGGGAAGGTGGCCAGTGCCCCAGGGCATGGGACACCCAGCATCCACATGCCCCCTCATTGCCCCCACACCAAGGGATGGGCACGTCCCCAACCACCAGCGGTTGGAGGACAGTGGGAAAGGTGGCACCTGCCCGGCTCATTGCAGGTGGATGTGGGGCCCCTGAAATCTCCCTCTACCTTGGAACTGCACTACCCAACAGCAGAGGTGAGAACCCAGCAAAAAAAGCCGCTCCCCCTCCCTTTGCAGGCTCCAGGGGAGAAACAGTAACACGTCCCTGCCCTAGAGAGACTCTTCAGCTAAACCAAAGCATCTGAGAAGCAGGGCTCCTGCAGGAAATTTGCAGAGAGATGCCCAGCCTTCATGAGCTCACCTGGACTGGAACTTCAGGAAACATGTCTGTTAGAACATGTCCAGAATAATTTTTTGGCGCATTGACGAATTAAAAGGGTACATTAATTTTCTCTCACAGTGTGCAATAGCTTATTTATCGCTTTGGTCTTTGTCACGGATATTTCGTGTCTGCCATGAATTGTTTTTAAAAATTCATCTGCATTTATACAAGCACCCAAACAATCACAGCGATCCTAATTCCCAGTGGACCTGGCTACAGACGTGCCATGAAACTTCCTAACTGCGCTCTACTCTGCTCGCCGTGCTCTGCCGTAACGCAGGGAAGCGAAACCCTCTGGTAAAGATGCATTTTCTGGAAATGTCATGGATACACCGGGAGAGGAAACTGCAGACAGTTGCAGGAAACCAGGCCAGCACTGCAATGGCTGTCTCACTGTGGTCAAGCACCCTAGTACTGTGTGTCCACCAATTGCCACCTACTGGAGTGTCTGTGCTATCCGGTCAAGGCGTGACAGTCTATTGATTTTAATAGCACATTCATTTTTCTATTTCCACACCAGGGCATGCTGTACCTCCACGGGAGGGGAGGCTGTTTCTGGGCAGAGTGGCTGAGTCCCTGCCATGCCTGCTTCCCCATCTGCAAAGACGCCACCTCCCTAGTGCAGTTTCTTCTGCGTCGGGGCGACCACGAGGCAGAGATGAAGCAGGCGAGCTCCATACAACCAAGGGCATCCCCTTCTCACCCCCTCACTTTTCCCACCGTAGCTGGGTCTCCAAAATGCATGTTTCCATTCACGAAAATGCACACAGTTGCTGCTGGAGGGCCCAATTATGCTTCCTGAAAGACCCTTTGTCGTGTGCTGACACCACAGTCTAACCACTGGCTCAACCCCCATTCCTTTGGTTGTCAATTGAGGTGCTGTGTTCCGTGCCTCCTGACAATATAATCATCATAAACTTTATTATTACATCTGGAATTTCATGATATGCTCGGTAATTGATGACAGGGGCACAGCCCAGAATGCTGCTCCCACAAGCTCTACCACAGTTCCAGTAACCTATCTGCTTAATACTCCTGGAATGTATAAACAATGTTAACTGCTGCATTCCCCGCACTGACAGGGCAGAAGGAAGCCACCGAGCTAGTGGGATCTGAGAGCAGGAGAGGGTTTTCACGTATCGAGGAAAATGTCCTAGTGGGGTGTGAACTGAGATCACGCTTTTGGGGGCTGGTGAGGACAGATGACCCATAATGAGATGTGATTTGGGGCTGACACACTGAGGTTATCAGCTGGATTTGGGAACTGAGATCAATAAAGAAGTTTGCATGAAGCCATCATCCATCAATACTCATTCTCAGGTTGGCGGGGGCTCCAGTTCCGAGGGTGATGGTGACTGGGATTGTGAAAAAGCACCACAGCTCACTATTTCTAATTTCATGGACACCAAAATGCAAATGGCAGGTAAAGCAGAGAAAACGCCATCATGTGCCAGGATTGCAATTGGATTGGATAACACACTTATCTAACAGGAGAGAAGACAGGCAGGGGTGAAGGTCACGCTCAAGGGTCCCCGAGAACTGGGCTTACAGATAAGGCTTCCACTCCCACCCAGAGACAGCTAAGAGAGCTCAGCTGCCCCCAGCGCCAGCTGGCATCAGGAGGATGCGACCATGGACAGGGGCGTCCACAGCTGCTCAAGCCAGGAGAGGTGCAAGGGGTGGAGTCTGGAGGGGGAAGCAGGCCCCCGGTCCTGCACCAACACACCTCACGGCTCCCCCTCCCTCTATATCATCTTTAACCAAAATAGTCTATTTAACCAGCAAATCCTCAGCCAAACTCCCGGCATGCAGAGTGTGCCATCTCTCCAGGCCAATCCACTTGAAATCACCAAATGCATGCCATCGAACGTTCTGTTTGCAAAAAAAACAAACAATAAACAACTTTGCTGATTCCTCCTAACTTGAGCTCACAGGCCAGGCCAGAGAGATGGGCTCCAAGGAGCCTGGAGCAGACTGTGTGTCCCGGCATCGGGACCACCTGTGACCAGCCAGGTTCCCTTTAACCTTGGCCAGTAAGTTCCCGTTAAAAATGGCCCCGCCATCCACCTAAGCCAGGTTCCCGCACGAAAGCTAATAAGTACGTGTTTGTTGAACTGAAAAATCATTACCACAGAACACGTCAAGTAATGAAAGATGTTTTCCTTGGAGAAATGTTAAATACTTCACTTCTTTCACAAGGAATGAGTACATGTGTTTCCAAATAATACTCTTCTCTCTCCCCACCCACACTTCAGCAGAAAGTCTGAAGCTCCTGGACCCAATCTGAACAAGCTCATGTGGCAGGGCTCTCAGAACCAAGTGCATGCTGTTATTTTATTTATTTTCCTTTGCCCAGCTAACTATGTGTTTGTTCTATTACTTATTCACCTAACCATCTCGGTAGGAACCTCAGGCACACAGCCGAGTGTCCCTGCTGCCTTACTATTTTATACAGAAAAGCAAGAGAAAATACCACCACCACTGCCTCATAGATTACCCCGCCGTGGTCTTCGCTAACTAGTATACATGAAAGAGCCATTTCACTCCAGGCCCAGAGCAAAAACAAAGGCAGGAAATGGAATGCCAAGAAAGGGGAGCATTTCGTCCCAGGAAAACCCCTGGGAACCCCATCTTCTCTCCCCATAGGATCCTCGCCCCCTTTTAAAAGCTCTTCCTTGAGCAGATGAGCAGCAACGAGTGCAACTTCCTCAGGCTGTTCCGAGGTCTTTTAAGTGTTTCAAGATGTCTGTACCTACAGGGAGTCCCACTGGGTAAGCTGTGCTTTCTTTCTGTGGGTGGCATCCTAAGGCTTCAGCGGGGTGGGGACCAAGCCTGCTTTGGGTCTAAGGCAGCTGAGCTGGGAAAACCCAAAATGACTTACAGGTAACCTTGTCTCGTGGAACTGAGAGGAAAATGCCTATCGTTTAGAAGAACACTCAGATATCAGGTTGGCATGGGGGTTAGTGCAGTCCTGGGTTTTCTCACTGTCACAATGACTTTGAACAGGGTACTCTATCCTGGCACACCCTTGCGACACAAGAGACCCGTGTCTGTTCCCCCTCCCTTGTCAAGGGGAGATGCTGAAATTCTGGTCAAAATGGACACTCATAAAACCAAAACCTCTAAAGGGTAAGCAACCCACCCTTCCCTTGGGGCCCCTCTCTCTGTCTCTCATTTATTTTGTGCATCATTTAAACTGATGCCAGGGGTTACTGGAGAGGACATTAGATCCCAGCCACAGCTCCAGAAAATCGACCTGCACCAACTTCTCCACACTTGAAGGCTTTCCCTTTTTCCCCTGGGTTTCGTTTCCCTTTTTTATGGGGAAGCAAATTTCAATCTGATTTCACCAGCACTAAAGGTTGATACTTTTTATCTGTGAATTCACAAAGCTACCATAAGTGACTCGCACAGAACTCTCTTCCTTTGCCCTTCCCTGATGAGCCACCACATTTTGGAACTGCTCTGGTTGACATTAGGCAACGTGTTTTCTCAGCAGTTATTTGGAATGGGGAGATGGCAACTACAAGAATTTCTCTTCAAGCGCCAAAAGGAACTACCCCCACTGCCCACCTCCAAACAGCCAGAGCTCATGGGTGACAGGAGGGCCTCTTGACTCTCCGAACTCCATAAGCTACCTAACTGAAGCTCTCCAGCCCCAGCCAGGCATCTTCTGGCATCGCTGGCTCTCCAACGGCACGGCCCTTGTAGGTCAAGGGCAGGCATTACCCAAGAAAATGTTGAACTTCAAGGGACAACCGCTATGTGGTCAGGAAACTCCCAGCTTTACTCAAAGGCTCAGAAGGCCACCAGGGGATAGCAGCTCAAGGACTCAAGCAGAAACTTGAAGTCAAAGTCATCCATCTCCTGGAGGTCAAGTTCTGAACAAGAACGCTCCTCCAGCCACCTGAACAGGTGACATGCCTCTGAGGGGCTCCAGCAAGCCAGGCGGGTGCTTTTTTCTAATCTGAATATTTCTTTCTCTCTCTCTCACCAAAAGGCCAGAGTGGTGGTTTTGTCACCCCTAGCGGGCTCCCAGTGTACCAAGGGAGAAGGTGGATATCACACCATGAGGGATAGCCCCTGGGGACTCCCATGTGATGCTTGGCAACCCATCCCCAGGGCTGCTGTGCATGGGGAGCTGAGGGATGGGGTTCTTGATCTGCTACACCCTGAAAACGGTGTCCAACTAAAAAAAAAGTGTGACTTTCTTCCTTCTCAGGAATTCTAATATTCAAAGCCTTTTTTCCTCCTGCTAATTTTAGAAGTCCTGCTATTCTTTGGGAGGAGAATGGTGTGAAAATCAAGCATAGTATCCAAAAATAAAAGAGTAGATCTGTTTCAGGGCATGCAGCATATTTAACTGAAAAGCAACTCCAGATATGCCACTTTCTATTGAGTCTTTAATACATTTTCCAATTTCTCCAGAATAGTTTAGCTTCAGAAAAGGCAAGGATGAACTTCCTAATCTATGAATATTTTTGTGACTGAAATGGGCACCCAAAATTATTTCTGGATTGTAAGTGGGGATCTTTTCAGAATGTGACGTCAGGTGATCACTCAGGATGTGAGTCACTGGTGCCCTTCCTGGGGCCACACCAAGATGGATTACAAGTTTCCGTTCGGGACCTAGAGCATGTTCCATTTAGAGCATGTTCCCAGGCAGGTGAAATGATACAGTGCTCTCTCCATGGACCCTGAAGGTGGACTTCATGGCATGCTTTGCAAGTCTCCCATCTTCACTAAAAAAAAAAAAAAAATTCTTGTGATCTAAGGAATTCACTTGTCTAGACTCCCTGGGACTGTGGACTGGCGTGTGGTCCAGGTTTGCAGGCTCCACTCCTGTTCCTCGGGTCTGAAGCTCTCCTGAATGGCCCAGCGTGACGGCTAGGGGAGCTTAGAGGAAGGATTCTGGGAGGCTACCTGAAGACCCCAGCCATGCCTCCTCCAGCCAGGGAAGCCAGAGATTTGTAACAGAAAGTTAGAACTCTGTGTCAAGCCCTTCATGCAAACAATAAATATTACTTCTGCCCATAATCGGACTTTTCTCCAGCATCGTCTTTGAATGTTGAACGTTTTTCAATTAATTAAAAACTATGCACTGTAGAGTGCATATTTTATCAGCCCTCAGCTGCTTAAGTGTCTAGAAAAGACCAGGCAGTTTTTCTTTCTTTCTTTCTTTCCTTTTTTTTTTTTTTTTCCAGGCAACCCAGAGCAAGTACTTGCAAGGGTCATATCTTTTTAATTATCTTTTCTCTCTTTGATTAATTATTCCGTCTGACAATAGCGTGTTTCTAATGCTATTCACCTGCCTTTGATGATTGACAACTTTTCTGTCTGATTCAGAGCAAACAGCTGCTGCCACAATCTCCTAGCAACCCGGGTGTGATGGATGAGCCCCCAAGATGGATGGCTGCAATAAATCATGTCTCCAGCCATAAAACTGAGAAGAGGGGATAAGAAGAGAAGCGAACAAAAAACAAAACAAGGCTTCCTCCCATGAGTGCACTCAGTTCCTTACCAATTACACCTGAAATGGACTTTGCACCTATTAATAGCAAAGTTTTCCTAATCAGTAAAAATGGGATGATGCATTTGTATCCAAGGTGTTTACAACTGTTCCTGCAAATTGGCACTTGTACTCCAATTACCTCCAACACTGCCCAAGTGCAAGGGCAGAGGATCAAAGTTTTGCTTTCTTCCTTGAAGTCTCGGCAAGAAACAATATCATCTTTCTGTTGTCAGATGTGATTCCAGGCACCAACAAAGGATATAAATCTGATTCTACCCGATTTTTGGCAGCAGCTGGACAATACCAAAAGTGAATCCTAAGTCAGCCTGTGCACAGTGTCAGGCTGCTAATAAAGTTATTTCAAAATAGACACACACACACACACACACACACACACACACACACACACACACAAAGTTGCATGGAGTTGGTGAGTGAATACGCCACGTTCCCATTTGTTTCCCGTTCACGGGAGATACAGGCTTTTTACACGTCAGGGAAAAGTTTGTCCAAGAAAGCAGCAAGATACGAACGTTCAGCCCTTCCACAAATTCTCGATTCTCATTTCTTTAGATAAAAAATGACCCCGGTCTAACTTTCTGTCCCATCATTTTTTTAAATTAATGTCCACACGAAAAGTCATACAAGAAGCCCTAAATTTAATTAGCAGACCCAAATAAAGTCACGTATTTAATAGAATGCCTGACAATTAAATTTGCACTATCGGGGCTCTCCTAGCGGAGGAGACGGAGCAGGGAGGCCAGCAGTTTCTGTTTCCCTTTTTCCACCGGGGAAACCAGCGGCAGGCCTCTAAAGCAGGAGGGGGAAAGGCCGCTTTACTGATGCTTCCCAGCAGCTGGGGGCCCGGTCAGTGAGCCAGCCTGCGTCCCTACGTCCTTCCAGTAGGTGGGGGTATCCCAGAGCAGAGCTCAGGGTGCAAAAGAACCAGAAGTGATTACCCGGTGGGGCCTGGAAACAGCTGTCCACATCAGTCCTGGCAGGGGTCTGCAGGGGCCTGCGGAGGGGGACCGAGTGCAGACACAAAATGGGGGGAGGCTGCTGGGAGCAGGGACAGGGTTAGATCATTTTTTAACTGAAATATTCCCGGGACGTGGAAGTCTATGTTTCTTCATTCTCGCACCGCTAACCAAGCCAACCGGTATTATTATTATTTTTTGAATAGTTATATTGTGCTAAGCTTTGCAGATACAGATTTTTTTTTTTAACCATGTCACAGAGTTTAAAAAATCAGGCAAGGGTCCTGGCTTCGGCAAGTACAGCTCTGTTTATATTTTAATGTTTCGTACGTGACTGCCTCTGTTGGGGAAGGGAGAGGGAGAGAGAGAGAAGTTGCCTGTTAGCTTTAGTGTAGATCACAGATACTTCATTTTTCCTTGTGTCCTTGGAAATTATTCAAAATTAAACCGTCCCTCCTTTATGGGAGGTGGTGTCTTCTGTATTGTAAATGGGAGGGCCTGTGTCTGGTCAGCAGCAATGATAATTCAAGGCCAATCGATGGAAACACACACGTGCGCACACACACACACACAGGCCCCTACCCTGCCCTGGCTCTTCCAACTCTCAAGTTACAGGTTTACACGGCAAGTCTAAATAATATTCAAAATGATAAATGGCACCCTAAGCCCAGGATTCACCATCAATCTTTTTTTAAGGAACATCCATCTTCAATAACGCATGTCTGAATCATGTGAAGCCAGGAGCCCTGAGCTTCATTTATACCACCCCTCACTAGCCAGGGAGGCTGAATGATACCTGTCAGCCCTGCTTGTTCTTCTTCTTCTTTTTTTTTTTTTCCCTTGACTACTAAAGGGGGAGAAATAAAAGAAGGAAAAACAGAGAAAAGGAATGTGGGGGGGGTGGGGGAAGTGAGAAGAGCGTCAGAGGCTGAGCTGCGTGGCTCAGCAGACAATGTGAAAGAACATAACCTCGTCCATGCCTCTGCCAATCTCGTGCCCGCCCCGCCACACGCCCAGCCATCCATATGAAGCAGGCTCTCCTCCCTTCGCCCCTGAGTCTCCTCTCTCCTCTCTCCTCCCTCTCGCCAAATCAGCAGTGCTCTCTCTGCAAGCCAGCCGTACTGTGTACAGTGGGAGGAGGACGACGACGAGGCAGCATCACATGGACCGGGCTTCCCCTCCCCTCCCCGTGTCTGGCTGGGGCCCATATGATAAATGACATATGTCATTCTGTCAGGAGAGAAGGGTGGGTCAGTGATGTATGACTCCGCTGAAAAGGAAATCGACTCTTTGGCATGGCGCAGCTCTTCACCGGGATCTAGTTTCAGAACTCTGAAATGAATTCTCCGACGTTTCAAGTGCATACTTAGGGCAGGCTGATGGGAGGCCTGGGGAAATCACACTTTTATCCTCCCCCTGCCCTTCTGATGGCAAGGGAGGGGAAAAAAAAAAAAAAAAAAAACACGGCTCTGCCACTGGACACCTGCAAAAGGCCACACGCGTGTCAAAGTCCCCAGCAGTCACACACCACGGGTTATTAAAGAATGTGACTTTGGGGGCAAAAAAAAGGAAAAGAAATGAAGTGGAGTAAGGTTGGTCCTTTTATTTATTTATTTTTTCATGGCAAAGGGCTGACACAAAAGCAAGATAAAAATTAGCATGTTTGAAGTAATCGTCCGCAGCTTGACATCTGCATAGTAAATTTTAAAGGAAAAAAATGTGTCAGACAGCCCTGAGCCGCTTCGCCCTCCCCCCTTTCATTAGCTCACTGCCAGGGTGGCACTGCTGAACCTCATTACGGCAAGAGGATTTATGAAGCTGAACCCAATGGCAAAGAAAAGGCATCTGTCAATAATTGTAGGGAGCTGCGCTCACAGCTTTGAAATCTCATTAAGTATGCAGTTATCAGGCATAAAGATCAAAAACATTACTCAACTCCGACAGAATCTTATGGAGGAACATTAATTAGCAACAGGCCTACAGTACAAAAAAAAAACACACAGACTTCCTCTCACACCTGCCCAACCCACAAACCTAAAGCAACACTCCCCCTCCCGCCCGAAAAAAAATAATTCCCAGCATCTGAGACTGATCAAGAACATGAAACAAGAGAGACACATACAGAAAGGGGGAGAGGGAGGGAAGGGGTGGGTGGCGGGGAGGGAGGGAGGAGAGAGGAGGGCGGGGAAATTCAGTTGAGAAAGGCTTGGCGGTGAGGAGAGAAAAGGAAGAAGCTGTCAAACTTGAGAAGGATGTCAGCACTGGCCCTGATTACAGGGGCCTATGGAGTTCTCAGACCTTTTATCATCCTCACCATCAAAACCAGCTGAAAGTCACCGCAGGAGGGCTGGTGGCTGGCCCGATGCAGCCCAGGCCCAGGCTGGGACCCCCAGACCCTGTCCTCGGCCCCTGTTCACCTGGCAGGCCGGGATGCTAGGCCTGGTGCCCAGGAGACAGGCCCTGCCCAGCCTTCCGCAGCACCCTGATTTCCCAGCCTGTTCTGCAGCCAGCCCGTGAAAGCAACAGCCAGACACAGCTCCCTGGGCCTCAGGCACAGTCGAGGGAACCACTTGCTGTCACTGCATCTCAGCACCATCCGCAAACACCTTTTTCTTCCTCCAAAGAAGAAGAGGCATCCCCTTCTCACACATCCACTTACCCTTATTTTCTTTCTGTGTATGCCTGATTTACAGACTCCATGCCTTACAACACACCGAAAAACAAAATATAAATGCAGAGAATTCACACCCAAGCCTTCAGGCCAACACCAGGTCATGAGACCTCTTGGCCTTTGTAGTACAAGAGACAGGGCCCGGCTGATGACGGGGGTCAAACCTCCCTGCTAGGTTGATTCCTGGTTATCCACAGGGAGAAAATTAAACGACAAGGTTCCTCTCCCACCACATCCACCACCTCCTGCAAGCTATGATGGCAAAGAAGAATTTGAACGTGTTTGGAAACAGCCCGCAAGAACTGTGTGCTTGGGGTCTCTGGCAAACTTATGTCCTACAGTGGCCTGGATCCAGGGTAGGTGCATGGAGATGTGGCAGAGGGAGTCTCAAAGATCACTCAGGTTTCTGTCAAACAGGCAACGTTGGCCAACTCTGTGGCGGGATGTGCAACAGTCAGGCACGGTCCTCAGATGCCCCCATGAAAGGTGTATAACAACAGTAATAAATAATAATAATAAAGCATATGTTCTGTGCTAATTTCCCTTATTGCACTGTTACAGAAAGGTGGCTTTCTCTTGTTACCGATAAGCACATGCTCCTATGTTCTCTGTCTCTCTCTCTCTCACACACATACACACACACACACACACACGTGCACACACGTGCACACACGGCACTTCCCATAATCCCACACCATGAGGATGAGAAAACCTACAGAACAGCCTCTCCCCTGATCTGAAAACTCCACTCTCATTCTTCTCTGAGCTCCTCTTCCATTCCTATACCTCTTACTTCATTCCATAGGCCCTTCTGAAGTGTTTACCTGTCTCCTCTCCAGAAATAATGGTCACCTTTTCTTAATTAGCCACATCTTTAAGGAAAGGCGAACTAAGATTCTTAGGCAACCAACCTGAAGACCCTTTCAAGCCAAGGCCCATCCTTTCCAATCACTGACTCTCCTTTGGAATATCAATGAATACAGCTCGGATAAATTGTCACCTATGACCGAAAAGAGTTGAGAACACTTGTCTACAAACCAGACTTGACGAGATGGAATTTTAGCAGGAGTGTTACAATAAGGTGTTTATATTTTTTATGCGCTTACCATATTACCTTTATTATGTGTAACATCAAAGTGATTATAGCAATTACATTTAACAGAATTAATTACAGAACTTCCCATCATCCCGGGATACATAATGCATTAGAGGTAAGGCAAAGAAAGAAAACATCTTGATTGTAGTAACTATTGTTGGTGTGTATTTTCCCTGGCAGCAGTGCCAAACCAACTGCAGCTTTCAGGAAGGGCAGGGCAATGGAGACGGAGAGCTTTAATCAAAAATGAGGTATATTCCCCTTAACTTAAGTAACACTTTTGCCTAATAATATGTTGGCGCTATTGGACATATAAAATCAATTTAATTTTTTAAGCATGAATCTTTAAAAGGCACTGGTTAATCCACCCAACCAATGTTACTACATAAAGGAGAAAGCACATGGGTGAAAGACTTACAAGCCTTTACGTATGCAAAATAAATTCACTCAAGGCTTCATTAATATTAATTTAAATTCAAAACCCATTTACATTAAATTGTTCATTAAAAATTGCCTATTTTATGCAA
Source organism: Monodon monoceros (assembly GCF_005190385.1). NCBI lineage: Eukaryota > Metazoa > Chordata > Mammalia > Artiodactyla > Monodontidae > Monodon > Monodon monoceros. Next base: position 39,330,672 of record NW_021703766.1, read on the forward strand.
CATGCATTCCTCAAAGAACTCAGAGGAAACTGAATACATAGGACTAGATTTAATGACGGGGATGGAAAATCAAAAGTAAATGAATTGGAGTCATTTCATGTGTATTACCAAACAGCCCTTTGCTCTCCAAGGGATGGGATCCAGTTTGGGGAAAAAACAGGCATTCAAAGTAGTTTGCTTTCTGCTACTATAAACTTGTGAACGTGACCTTCCGGTCTACCCAAGAGGAAGAAGAAAACAAGAGAAATTGGTGGAATGGAAACCAGTCCAAGACCAGACTGGGGAAGGAAGCAGGTACCACCTCAGAATCTCACCTGGACTTAGAGCATGGAGAGTTAGGCTTGCTTTTTAAAAAGTTACATTAGGGAACATTTGCCAGTACCCATCCTGGTCTAGAATTAATAGTTTCTCTCTCCCTATTCACTCCGCCCCCTGCAATCCTTTATTCCCAAGCAAGGGAATCAGGGAGATGATGACAAGAAGTTGGTGAGTTCTTTGCTTTGGCGCCCTCCCCCATGAAGACAATCTGAACTTACACTGTTTCCCCAACAGCTGTTCTGGATGAAGAAAACACAGTCATAATTAATAACATGTGTTCTGACAGTATGAATTAATTTATCATTAAGCCCAAACAAATTTAAATTATTCTTCAAGAGCCACACCTTAGCACATTTGAGAAAAATAAGGTAAGGAGATGGTCAAAAAGTCCGGGCAATGTGACCTTCAGAAACATGCTTTCCCAACCCCCAATACGTCTCTTAGGCCACTCTTGTTGAAGTACTAAAATAATTTACAGAATTGAAAGTAATTAAACCCGAGAATCTAAGTGCTGATCAAATCAAGTGTATGTGCTCAAAATGTCTTTTTTTAAATGGGGCTTATAAAATATTCACTATTTGGTCAAGGACACTGTGTAATCTTTCTAATAAAGATTCCTAAAAGTGGAGTATGACAGTCGTTCAGGCAAGTGGTCATAAGCAGATTATGTTCTATTACTGTTTTTTTTTTTACTTCCAGAAATTCATAGCGTCTTTCTAATCACAAACAGTAACCTGAATTTTTACACCCATGTCTAACGTAAATGTTTACAAATGTTGAAAAATTTGAGAACGCTACCAAATCTATGTATCCGTTCCTTAAAATTCAGGTAGAAGACTCCAGAAAGAAAAAGAAATATTCATAGCCATTGTTTAGTAGAATTTGAAAATTAATTTAATGACTAACTGCAAATACTGGAAACTAGAATTAATCTGTCTAGATTTTTTTTAAAGGCTTACAGACGTTTAAATGCAAGTATCGGGACACTTTATCAACCTAACATAAAATTGTCATCTTATCTTATTATATGACTATTTTATGCATGTGTCAAAAGAATTTAAAAATGACTGCCTGTCTATTGAGTCTAATTACAACTGCACATTATCTGTCTCGATGTACCAGTCCATACCATTGTTACCAAATACAATCTATTGTATTCACCTTTCATTTTTAACTTCAGACAGAGAAACCACAATTTGGAGCATAACTAGAACACACACATGCACACACACACACTGAACACCTGAGAGGGTCCGGGGTGAGTGATACCACTGTGTTGTTCTGTCCTATTTCCTTGCGCGGGCTGCAGGATGATGGTACAGGGGTGTTACAAAAGAGCTTCTCTGAAAGGCCTACGTACCTGGGCTGCACAAAAACACAGAAAGTAGACATACACCCTATTTTTTTTTTTCTACTACAAGACTAAAGCTATTTTTATAGTTTGTCCAGTGACAGGCAGGAATAAAAATGGGCCAGCAGGAAAGCCTCACAAACCACACTCGGCATAACTGGCCTGCTCCTGTTACTGGATTAAACATGGCTGTGGGGCACCAGGACCAGGGCTCCCTATCCTCTCCCTGCTCCTTCCCCGCCTGCATCCACAGCCCTCGCCCCGGCCTGGCTCTGCCAGACACCAGGGAAAGACAAAGGCCCCCAAAAAGGGCCAGGCGCTTCGCCCTCAAGAAGGTGACCCTTCTCTCTCCAGAAACCCAGAAGGGGAGGGCAGGGAAACGAAGGGTTTTCATTCTGGGAACTCACCTGGGTTTCACGGCATTTCCCCCGGCCCTGAGCAGTCACCTTTCATTCTCATCAGTTTACAAAACAATCTTTAGTTAAAAAAAAAAAAAAAAAAAAAAAAGAGGAAAAATGCAGACTTGTGAGGCAATTTGGGGAATAACTGCTGATACATCAGTTATTGACTACCTGGCTCCTGTTTACGAGCACGCTCAAGGCAAAACTGAGAACCAAATGACAACATCAACTGCTCACAATCAAGGGTGGCCCTGGAGAGCACTGAAGCCCTAACTGACAGTTGTCAAGATAATGGGGGCACAGCAGCTGATTCGGGAAGCTTCTCTCCCCTGTGTGGATGTCCAGGGGAATAGCCTTGCCTCCTGCCCTCTTTGTTTTTCCCCTTCAGCTTCTTGATTTCTCTTTTTTTAGAATTTACATTGCTCCTTTCATTTTGTAGGAAAAGGGGTGCGGGGAATCACAGAGCGACCAAAACCGGTCATTTTGTCACCTTGCTACAGGGTAGAACGTCTGTCCAAAGGAGAGACGTGTGGCAGGTTTGAGAGCAAATAAATTCCCAAGGCTGATGCCTAAATGCCTTCCTGAATGCTCCATGTACTTCCAAGAGAGAAAAGCTCCTCTCTGGAGCTGCCTGGTATGTGGACGAGACTTAGGAAGGTTGGGATGGTGTTACTTGGACACTGCCAGGTGTGCCATCTTTTAGTTTGCCTGTGTCTACCGGCAAAGTAAAAACCCCCAGGCTGTGTCACCATGAGCTTATCCTATTCCTTGGGGACCCACAGTGATCTGTTACCCCAGCAGGTCCTAAGGGCTCCAAACCACTTTGACAGAAGTCAAGATGCTTGAAGGTTTACCTTTGCAGTGGGACCACCTAAGAACTCCATGGAAGGTTATTCTCTTTCACCAAATAAGACTCAAAAGGTCAGTGGCAAGTTGTCGTTTGTTGGATTGTTTTTTTTTTTTTTTGAGGGGAGGGTGGAGTTTAGGCAATGGCTTTTAATGATTTTACACTTCCTTCCAGAAAATGAACAGGAAAGAATAAAACGTGATCTGCTATTAAGTACTGCTTGACTTTCTTTTCCGGTATTATCAAAAAATACTTGTTGAAAAACAAATGCTACACATAGGAGAGTGGGAAATGGTCGTTTTGCCCAAAGGACAGGGGCCTCTGTAACCCCGCTCCTCTGAACTTCTACAGGCAATAGCTTTTGTCCAGCACAAATGTATAGCCCTTTAAAATTACATGCCTGGAGAAAGGAAACTCCTGCCCAGGTTTCTCTTCAGCAGGTGAAGAAATTTCTCTCTCCCCTTTAAGAAAAGACACTAAGCCATGCATAATTTCTATCAAAAACAGAGAAATCCTAAAGGGCAGAAATACGTCTTTTCAGGGATTCTTGGAGCCTGCTTTGGCCTTCTGGAGAACAGTGTTACATTTGGCCTAGATGTAAAAACTGTGTGCACCTGTGTGCTATGTCCGCACGCTCTCCCCAGCTCTCAGCCCTTTGTGGTTGTTATTCTACCCCCAGACCATTAAAAGGGCCCTAATTCCTATGACATGATTATCCAGGTACCAAAGCCCATTTGTCACCTGCAGCAGAAAATTGAGTTAATGCACAACTAAAGGCAGCCAGGACTGTGTAATATCAACTTGATTACATCAAACTAGCTGCAAACCTAATTCTGCTGGATGACACTGCGTCGAGCTTGTCATCTCCAATCATTAAAGCTGTCAGGAATCCATCAGGTTTACAGCTAATTAGGTGAACACTAATGAAGCTGGCAAAACAACTTTTCTTTTTTTATGGCTGAGCGGACCTTTCAGTTTGGAGGGGGGAAAAATTCTCCCGTCTCCTCAAGGTTGCTGGGGGATGGATTTCCAGTTACCAATCAGCAGACATCTTTCTTTTTCCCCACTCTCTATCAGTACAAAGCAATCAATTTGTCATCACTCCCAGTATGCCACAAACGCAGGCATGAACCTTATAACTTGCAGCTAGGAGAACTGAAAAAAGGAGAAAAAAATGGAAAGTTTCTTGTCCATCCAAATAAACAAACAAGCTCACACAGCACACTTATTGGCCTGTGCATACTTATCACCAGCCTGGATGTGGAAGGTTTTTTTTATTCCTCCACTCTCCTAAATAAGTAGCCCTTCAGACATTCCCCCCCTCCTCCACACGTCCATTAGGCAGAGGCATTCTGATAAAGTAAATCCAAAACCCGGGTATGAGAAAGAAAAAAAGCACTCATGCTGCCAACTTCTGATTGACCATTAAGCTATTGATGAATGTGCCTGTCAGGAGAGAGACAATTAAATCAAATATGAAACAAAGTCGTTTTGACGGGTCATTTTGATAGAGCAAAACCATTCTTCCAGCTCCTATTAGTAGTGCAGTCAAGTTTTTATATAATGAATATTTCTTAACTGACCTGAGATTTCCTGGCTGGCTTTTTAAAAGGTGCAAAAAGGTCAGTGAACAGGTTGCTTTAAAAAAATAGATAAATAAAACCAACAGCACATTTCCTCCTCCTCTACTATTTTTAGCAGAAATTTATCAAATAAGAGTCTCAGATTGGCAAGGTGGAAGAGAAAAGATGAAGCAAAGGCGGAGAGGATTCTAAACCAAATGTAAAGATGCAGTCACATATGGTTCATTTGATTGAGGCACACAGATACCTTCAAATGTGCATCCAAAAAGGAAAGAAAAAAATCCCAAAGACTGGAAGCAGTCCAAGACACTCCTACTGCCCAACTTTGTGAAGGAGTCCTCCAAACTTTGAGAGTTTATTTTGGGTAGATAAGCTCATTGCTTGAGCTTGGAATTTAAAGTAGAAGATGGGATAGGCAAGAAGCACCAGCCAGGAGGTGACTTGAGAGGCAGCACCCTCCCTACAACCACTACTGGGATTTTCAAACTTTCTAAATTTGGGTAACCCTGAGGACAGAAAGCAAAATTTGTAATATATGCCCCAAACCAAGTCTGTTTTCTTCTACGATTTTCTTAGGACACTAACAGGACAGTACATTTTTGGGAGAAGAAAGAACAGCATTTCCTCCCTGTGATCCTGTGTGAGAAGACTCAAGTTCAGATGCAGCCGGTGTGTGAGCTCTACCAGCAGTGCCAGCTGAAGTGACAGAAATGACCATCACCATCACCCCCACTGCTACTACAGGCACTCCGGGGCAACATGGGTACCATACTTTCATCCAAAAAGGGCACCAGGCAATGCCCTGACCCTTCTCCCTCCCCTCCCTTCTTCCACAAAAGCAAAGAACAGAAAAGAAAGGAAGAGAAGGAAAAAAAAAAAGGAAAGAAAAGAAACGAACCTCCACTTAACCCTCCCCTTCAGGCAGCATCTGAACCTCAGCACATCTGAGTGTTACTCATATCAAAATACATCCTGTCCATATGTGGTCCTCTCAGCAATCCGCCCCAAATCCCAGAAGTTGCACTGACAGGGCCCTAGTGACGTCACAGAGCTTGGCCTCACCATTTCAAGTGATTTATTGATGTTTATTGGGAATGAATAGATCAAAGGCAGCAGCATGATGGGCAATCAATCAGTCATCAAATCAAGGGTGGCAAAGGGCCAGAAACCCTTCTTCCAAGCAACATGCCCCCAACTGACATTATTGCAAAATAATGTTATGTGTGTGGGTTTTGTTTTGCTTTCAATGCTTTTTCCAGGAAAAAAAAAAAAAAAAAAAAAACCCGGCTCAGTCTTAAAAGGAGTTGACACTCCTGGGGAAAAAAAAAAAAGAGGCGGGGGGTGATGGGGAGAAAGTACTCTGACACGTCCCAGAACTAAGTGCTATGAGGAGATGAGGATAGGAGAAGCAGTGGAAGGAGGGTGGGGGTGAGCGAAAACAAACCGGGGAAAAGGGAACGCCAGCATCTAACATCGACTTGACAGTCATCTGACAATACCCAGACCCTGTGCGCTCTGCTTTCCACCGCTGTGCCCGGTTTGGGCCCAATAAATGAAGAATCAATCGGATTAGCAGTAAGGTGGCCGAAGGGACCCGCTCGCTCACTCGCTCGCTCTCTTTCGCTCGGCAGAGACACCAGGCAGTCCCCCGCCGGCCGGCCGCGGGAGGACACGGAAGGTGTCCCGGAGAACTCAGGTGACCCCGCCCGCCCCCACAGAAAGAGACAGAAGAGGGCTCCTTCCCATTCTCTTCGCGGCCAGGCAGAGAGCTGGGGAGGCAGGGACCCAGCCCGGCTCAGTTCGCCGCGAGCGAGCACGGTTCCCGAAGTGGGTGCGAGCGGGAAGGGGCGGGGGGGGGGGGGTTCCGAGCGGGGCGGGGGGCGCGGGGGGGGCCCGGGCCGCGGGGGGGGGGGGGGGGGGGAGGGGGGGGGGGGGGGGGGGTTTGCAGAGCGCAGCGGGGCGTCCGGGGGGCGCCGGTCCGTGAGGCGGGCGCACGCACCAGACAGGAGAGCGGCGAGCGAGCCCGGCGCCCCGGAGTTACTCTGCGCGGCCAGAGCGAGACGGACGAGGAGCGGGGCAAGAAGCGGGGTCGCCGCCGGCTGGAGACGCGGGGCGAGGAGAGGAAGAGGAGGCGGAGGAGAGGAGGAAGGGGAAGCGGCTCGTACCTGCTGCGCGCCGGGGCGCCTGCTGCTTCCTCCTCGGCATGATGCTCCTCCGGCGACTGCCGCTGCCGCCGCCGCCGCTGCCGGGCTGAGGAGAGGGAGGGAGGGGCGGCGGGCCCGCGGGGGGGCGAGGCGGGCCGGCTCTCAGCCTCCCCCCCGGAGAGCGGCCGCCCGCAGGATGCTGCTGAGCCCCGGCTCTCCGCGTCCCCCCCGCTCCGCGCTCCGCCGCGATCCCCGAACGTGCGGAGGGAAGAAGGAGGGCGGGAGAGGGAGGCGCGGGGAGGGAGGAGCGCGGGGGGAGGAGGAGGCAGAGGAGGAGGAGGTGGTGAAGGAGGAGGAGGAGGAGGAGGACCGCGCTGCCGGCGGACTGGGAAGTTTGACAAATCGCTCCAGAGGCCGGAGGAGGAGGGGGCGGGGAGGAGCGGCGGCCCTGCCCCCCCCCGCCCCGTCCCCAGACGAGGTGCGCGGGGTTCAGGGCCGGGGGGCGGGGAGAGGGGGAGAAGGCGGGCAGAGGGGTGGGAGGAGGAGCGCGGGAGCGGCCTGGGCCGGTGAAGCCCCGGCCCCCGCCCCCGGGCAGGGGGTCACGGCATCGAAGGGGGCGCCCAGCCGCCGCCGCCGCGGCCCGGGGCTCGGCGGTCCAGTCTTATGCCCGCTGCGCGGCTGGAGCGGCGGCGTCGGCAACAGGCAAGCTTAAAGGAAAAGGAGATGATCGTGTCACTCGCCCAACCGCGGGGGCGCCGCGCCCCCGCTCCCGGCCTGTCTAGGACCCCCGCCCAGTCCGGGGAGGGGGTGCCGCCCCTCCGCCTCCGCACCGTGCGCGCAAGCAGGGACGCGGCGCCGGCCCGGCCGAGCCCGTCCCGGGCCGCTAGCTACTCCCGCCCGCCCCTCTTCCCCACCCAGCCTCGCCCCCTGGCCGTCCCCCGATGCCCCTCCCGGGCCGCACTTCTCTCCACACGCCGCGTCCAAAGCCCCCAGCTCGGACCCCCGGGCCTGGGCCCGCGCACCCCCGGGGATGGCAGGGCCCGCGGGTGGGCGCCGGCGCCCTCGGGGGAGGAAGTGGGCGCGGGCCCGAGTGGGTGGGGGCTGCTCTCAGACCCCGCGCCACCAGGGCTCCTCCCCCGGGACCCGCCGCAGCCACTTCCCCCAATTTTTTTTTTCCGGGCAAACTTTCCCGGGCTGTCCCGGGGGTTGGTGTGGGAGGGGGTGCCTCCAAGTTTCCTCTCCTGACTGGGAAGATCAGGGTACCTCCACCCCGCCCCTCGCCACCTAGGCGCCGGGGCGCGCCCCCCACCACCGGCGCAGGCAGATCCCAGGGCGGGACGGCGACGGGGTCAGGAACTCGGGCACCCAAGCCCATCCCTCGCCCCGGGGCGCCCCGAGAGGGGCCACCGCGCCTTGCGCCCGGCCAGCCAGCAGTACTGAGCAAACAGAATTGATTATTGATTGGGTGATTGGGATCGCTGAGACTCGCGGTGGGCCGGGCCGGCGGGCCGTGGAGAGGAGGAGCTGGCAGGGCTGCGTTGGCCGCGGGGTAAAGCGGGCTCACGGGCGGCCGCTAGGGCGCTGGTGGGCCGGAGCTCACTGGGACGACCCCCCAGCGGCGCCGACTGAGCGGGAGCCGGAGAGGCGCGGGCGGCGGCGCATCGATGCGCTGCGGGCTCGATTGCGTCTCCCTAGGCCAGCTCTTGGGCCGGGAATGGGGCGGCATCGGCGGGGCCGGCTCCGGGCGCTGCCGGGCGGCGTTGGCGGGAATGCGGGGGCTGCCGCCAGGCCTACTGCCCCCGAGGCGGTGCTGCTCCTGGGCGCGCCGCTGGGGCCCAGGGAGTTTCCTGGGCCCAGCGTCCGAGAGTCCCGGCGAGGGCCGGAGCCCAGTGCCCTGGGACTGGCTGCCTGAGAGCTCCGGGAGCTGCAAACCCTGGCCTTCTTCCTTCCTTCCCCGCCCCCCCCACCTTATGTTTCTTTTTTAGTCTCTCCCTCTTCTTCTGCCCCCTCTTTTCTTTATTTTTTCTTTGTGATTGTTTTTGCAAGTTTGTTTTAAAAGTTCACAGGCATGCTTTCTCTCTTAGACTAGGAGACCGTGATCTCACCCTGACGGTAAGATCAAAAGTCTCCGCTCGCCCCCAGCCTAAGAGCTTGGGCTGGGTCCAGACGCTTCCCTGAATGCAGATGTGCCGCCGCCGTCCTCCCGGGCTATAAAGACGTCTCCTGCGTCTTGGCGCGCGCAAGAGCGCTCGGAGTTGCGGGATGCGGACCCCGGGTGGTTGCGGGAAGTCGGAGTCGAGTGGAGGCTGGGCTCGGAGGCTGGCCTTGTGAGGCAGAGTCGGGGGCGGGGGCGCGGCGTGCAGTTGGTGCCTGCGGCCGCAGAGGCCAAAACGACTGTTCCTCCAGGCCCGGGAGACGCGGCCGTAGGGCGTGAAACGCTTTTTGCGAACGAGAAAACGGTGAGTTGGCAGACGCCGCCCGTGGCCTCAGGATTCTGGTTGCGGCACTGAGCACCACTTGCCTGAAGGAGGGTAGGCGCCGCGGGAGGTCAGCTCCTGCCAGCCCCCGGCTCACCTTCCACGCGCCGAGCGCCCACTTAGGCCCGCCGGTTGTGGTGAGTGCACGGCGCTGGGCGCCGCGCACGGAAGGCTGAGAGTTTCGCCCTGGCTTGTGCTCCCCACTCTTTCTTTCCTTCTTCGCGCTGCCCTCCCAACCTCAGTTGCTTCCGCCCCCTCCCCCTGCCGGCCGCGGCCTGAGCTCCCGTCTCCGCGCCGCCGGCAGCCACCGCCTGACCGCTGCCTAGCCCTCCCCAGCTCAGGGGCCGCGCGGAGTGCAATCCGCCCCAACATCTGTCCGTCCAACCATTGGCGCATCCATCAGTGTCAGTGAGCTTCACATCGCCGCGACAGCCCGTCACGCACAACACGGGCTATGCGGAGTGCATATTGCGACCGCGCTACTTTGCCCGGACACGCAAACAGGGTTCCGGCCCGGCTTGGCACAGTCTGGAACCCGGATCTCTACGGGGATCTTTTAGCCACACGCACTCCCTTGAATACCGGGACCGCTAAACATGACTAGTTTTGCAGGCCATTCTAAGGATGGGACAGATGCAGCGGGACAGTGTCAACCTTGCATTCCATCATGTTCTCTCTGCCCCTTTTCTGTGAACTGGGTACGGCATAGGAAAGAAGGAAGGGAGGTTTCCCAAATGCGCAGCACGCATAGTATAGACCTGGAAGTTACCTGAACTCCGTGGCTTAAACCCTCTTCTGCTGGGCCGAGTCTGAGGCTGTCGAGGTCGCCAGGCAGGTCTTAGCCAGGAGGTCTCAATCTAAAACTTCGCCAGGCCCTGCCTGGCTGCTTTGTAACATGGCCTGACAGTGAGGAGCGAGAGGAGGGAAGAAAACGCGGATCCCAGTGAGAACCACGGGCTAGATTTAGGGAGAAATAGTGTCTGGGTGGCAGTAAGTCTGTAATTCACATTTTACTTACAGAGGGAGAGAAAGCAGGGCCATACGTTGGAGAAGCCAGTGCTTTGCAGGGGGTTCCCGGCAATTCTTCCAGAGTACTGACCCCGGCGGTGGTGACATGTTCCCCTGCGTTTGCTTCTTGCTTTTCCCTATCGCTCCCCCGACCCCCCCCCCCAACAGTGTCCAGAAGACAGACACCTTCACATATGTCCCTGATCAGTCTGGCCGGGCCAAAGGGCCTTCCTTGTCCTCCCAAGAACTTAAGAGGAAGAGCGAACATAGAACCTACTCCTCCTCGGACATTTGCGGGGCGGCTGTCCCTGGCACTTTCCCTGATATATCTGCATTATTCCTACCGTGAAAGTATCTGTCCGGGTGCCTGGTGAGTTCGGCCCCTCCGAGTCGACTACAAAAGCAGGTCAAAACCTGTGCTTCTATTCGTTCCGCGATTCCCGAGTTCGAAGGGATACAGGAACTGCTTTTCGGCGTGCGCCCAGGTCTGCACGGTTCCGGAGGAGGCCAGAGACGGCCGCGGCGGCGTTCGCTGGGGCTCCTTTCTCGGGGCGGACGGACCACGCTGTAGGGTGCGGGCTTCGCGCACCACATCCAGCGGCCGAGCCGTTTTCACGCTAGACTAGAGGGCGGAAAAGCCCGCGCCGGGCGGAGGAGCTAGAATTCTGTAGAAGACACACTGTATAGAAATCTTTGTACCCCACTCTGAAGAGTTGCAAGACCATTCCTTTGAAAAGCAACAACAGGCTTCCGCCCAGCACAAGCACCTGACAACTTCATACACGCGTGAGTCACGCAAAAAGTAACCTCCAGGCCAGTTAAATGCTCCCACCTCTGGGAAGTGCCGTGTTTCTGGGAATAATTTTTTACACCCCTAGAAGGAGAAGTTGCCTAAGGGACAGTGGGGAGACACCAAAATGTCCGGTGGCAAACGCCCGTAGGGGAAACTGGCGGCTCCCGTTGCGACCAGGTGGCTCACCCTGTTAAGAACCCCGAAAATTCCCAGGGGCCATGAAGACAACTCCTGACCCCCAAGATTGCGCCTGGGGCCCAGTAGAACCCCGCTCCTTCTCCGCGGCGGGATGCTGAGCCCTGTTCAGTACAAATGCTTCCAAACGCGGCTCCTTCAGGTCAGGGGTTAGAGGCCCGACTCCAGCTCTCGGAAGTCAAGGAGCCCCAGGCCGCAGTGCCAGGGCCTACCTGAGCGGGTCTCTACCACCCCGGGGGTGTTCCTGCCCTGGGCTAACCCGAGCCCGACCCGGACGAGTTGGGGAGGTGGGAAGTACGCAGGCGTGGCTCCAAAAAAGTGTGCGGTGGAGGGGCAGGGATCCGGCTGCAGCGCGCTGCGTCTGGAGTCGGGAAGTTCGCGCTGGGGAAGGAGCAGGCGGGCCACCGCCGGGAGGCAGCCGAGGTTGTCTACAAGGTGCAGTTGAGGGCAGTGGGTGAGAGTCCGCCGGACCCAAGCCAAGCTGAATGAAGTGTGTCCTCATTTGGGGTGGCCAGGAGGGAAAAAGCCTTCCGGAAAGAAGCATCCTTGAAGCTGCCGGTCCAGGCAGGGTAGCCAGGGTAGGTTGGGGGTCCAGGGGCCTAAGCCCAGACCTTGAAGAGGGGTTCTCCGTGCCCCGAGGGAGGCGCGGGCCGCCTGGAGGGACAGGGCGCGCTCTGGGAGTCTGCACCCCATTTCAAGGTGTGAGGGCATCTGACCGGGCGGTGGGCCTTTGGGGAGCCACTGCCTGCCCAGCAATGCCAGGGGAGGCGGCGCCAAGTGCTCTCCAGCCCTCGCCCTCCTGGAACGCTGGCGCTCTGGTTCGGCCGCTTTCACACTCCTCCTCGCCACAATCTGGGCTAGGCAGTAGGAAGTACCCTGGGTGCAGGGAAGCTGACTGCCAGCACCTGCACACCTCAACCAAGAATTGGGCCCGGGACCTCAGCCCCTGCCAAAACGAGAAGGATTTGGACCCTGGGGCCAGGCCCTATCCAGGCGGTTAATTGTTTGCTAAAAGTGCATTTACACAGCAGTGAAGTTTGTTTCTCTTTTTCCGGTAGCTTTGTTTTAACGAACCAGATGTTTTGTCTGTAAATTCTCCCAAGAACTTTTACAGTTTTGACGTGCAATAAACCTTCGAAAATCGGAGCGGTATATTAATGCCACTTCTGTGGAGCCTTGGGGGAGCTGCATCAGGCGTGCCTGGATGGGACTGGGGGCGGGGCAAGGCACTCCTGGAAGAAAAGTGGACATATTGGCCCAAGGTCAAGAACTGGTGTTGAGAATGTGAAGCTAACCCCCCCGCCCCCCGCCGCCCCACCAACTGTCGGGTACACAGGCTCCCAACCCTTCCCCTCAGGCGGGGGCTTCCTACTTTGTAAATTTCTTGTGGCTCCGCCACAGAGGCCTGGCCCAGCTTTGCCAACTACTCTCACTGTGGGTCTGCCAATCCCACCAGGACCACCCGACTCAAAGGCAAAAGGACCTTTGATCTTCTCTGGCCAGCCTTGAGGTCCGCTGTCAGCTGGGGCGGGGCAGAGCAAGGCGGCCCCCAGGCCATCCCTGAACTCCTGGGCATGACTGGGACTTCCTAAACTTTGGATGGAAGCCCTCTAAAAAGCCAGGGCTGGCAGGTCCCCCTCCTTGATGACTCATTTTTTTCTTTTCTTCCGACTCGGGATTTCCAGGCAGTTATAAACGTATTTCAAGACAAATACTAAAAACTATGTACCTAACAGGGAGGGAGGGAACACGGTTATCGGAGGGGAGCCAGGTCTGCCTACATACCCATCTCCTAGCTGGGTGATTGGTAGGGACTACTTTCTGGGGTTTCCCAAGACCCGCTGAGGATTTTCCTTCCCTACCACCCCTGGGCTCTCCTCTGCTCTCAGTACCAGATTTTCAGATATGGGGAGCCCAGTTTAGACTCCACTCCCCTTTCTTGTATAATTCTCTTTCAAGCCCAGTCGTTCACCGAACTTTCAAAAGACTTTTTTAGGAGACCTAAAATTAAAGAAAATAGAAAGTCTTCGTGTTGCGGTCTAAGAAGGACAGATGTACATTAAGGCCAGTTTGGAGGGCACAATTACTGGCAACACGCCCTTTGATCAAATCCCACGCGTTGACCTCAATTGCGCGGGGAATTTCCAGAATTACTCGCTGTAGCGTGGCGTGTTTTTTCCCACTCTGAGTGAAATGGATTTTTATAAACCATTTAGGCAAAGCTTAAGGAAAAAAAAAAAGAAAAAAATAAACTACACTCCAGACAGCTGCAGCCACGGTGGGGCCCACCCCTGGCTGGAAGTAAGCAGCTCCTTGCTAGCTCGAAAGCGGAGGTGCTTATCTCTTCCCGCCGGGTGCAAGTTCCGCGGAAAGAATCGTGCCTGTGAATCACTAGCAGGCTGAGCTCAGGCTCGTGCAATGCAGCAGCCCTGGAGAGGAGGAGGTCTCAGAAATCAAACCACCAGGTCTTCTCAGACCAGACAGCCCCAGTGTTGCACCAGTGAGCCTGGTGACCTCATTAACCAGCCAGTGAATTTGCAAGATGAGGAGGAATTTCGTTTCCCCTTTCTCCTCTTCTATATCGCTCTTCTTTTCTATCTTTTATATTATGGTTTTGTGTTTGTCACTGAATATCAAAACGGGAAAAACCGAGACCTAGCACAGTTCTCAGTAGGGCAGGTACAATAGAGGGATACTGTGCTGGGGCCTCGTTCTTTTTCATTTTTACTTCTTGAAACTTGGTGCATATCCCTTGTATTTCCAGAAGAGCAGAGCCAGAATTCTTTGGGACACGGTGGCCAGCAGGTTCAGATTCTTTGTATTCAGATAGTCTCTTATCTTGGCAGCTTTGATAACTCCAAGAATTTCCTCCTCCGCACAGGAGCTCTGAATTCTCCCTTCCCTCTTCGTCTTTCTGCCACTTCTCTTTCCCGCATCTCCTTCATCTTCTTTCTTCCTCCTACTCTCTGGTTCCTTTTTGTTTTCTCTTCTGTCAGTACCCTCTCAACACCGTTATGCATTCGCAAAGATAATTTATTTCAGGTCTACCAAGTGCTCACCCCAAAGAGGTCGAGTCCTCCTCCCTGTGACAAGGCAGGGGCGGTCACCCGGTGCACAGATAATGAGGGAACAAAATAGTTTGTAGCTGCTGCAGTTTTTGTGGGTTTTTTTTTTGGGGGGGGGGAGGTCAGCAATAGGTTGACACTTGATTTGAAATAAAAGAACATGTTAAGAAGTTTCAAAGCTGCCAATAAAAACCTTTAAGTGGCTTGTGATTCAGTGCCTCGAGTTGAGGCGATGGCATTGGTAAATGACTCTAATGCCCAAAGAAAAATATTACAAATGCAGCTGTCTCGGCCACCAATCGGGTGCCGCTCTCCTGCGCGTGCGACGGCTCCTCTCTGGCGCGGAGGGCACCGGCATTAGCATGATAAATTGACCAGACTGGCGGCAGCCAATGAAATATTCAAATTAGGCCAGGGGTTAGAGGTGGAGTCCCTGGGGCGCCCCCTTTGAGCCCGCGGCGGCAGCTGGCTGTACCACCTCTCCAACAGCGCCCTCTGGAGGCGGGACGGCGGGGACGCTGCTCCCGCCCCAGGGACGGGAGGTGGGGCGGGGGGCTGGGGAGCTCCCACCGCTGGCCTAGAGGACTAGGCGCTCTGCGGTCTCCATGTGGGTCTTGCGCTTGGACCTAATGATGGATGGTAGAGGCAGGTGGTGACGCCAAGGAGGGGTTTAAGAACAGCTCTAGCCCCTTGACTCCAACTCCCCTCTCTAGGTTCCCCTAACAAATCTAGCATTTCTGTTAAAACAGTGTTTGTTCCACTGAGATCACTTCAAGATAAGACCCTCGCCCGCCCCAGATCTTGACCACCCTCTCCAAAACACTCCAATATTGAAATTCTGGAGCAGATAAATCCAACTTGCCCTGAGCGGAGGACTGTGCGTCCACGCAGGCCGGGCTTTCCAGGGCGCTGGGAGCTGGGACTAGATTGGGGCACTGCGGGAGCCTGGGTCTTGGGAAAGCCTGAGCAGGCAGTGCCAGTGTGCTGACAACAGGCTTCAGCAGCAGAACTCCTCCCCTAGAAAAACACATCCTGGAGGAAGCACCCACACCCTGAGGCAGGAGCTCCTGTGGGTGTGCAAAAGCATGCAAGGAGGGAATGCGTGTACAGCACCAGTCAGGAGGAGTGTGGAAATAAGGGAGTGTGCAAGTGCACATAGAAGAGACTGGCTCTGCTATGGTGCTGGCCTCTGGACTCTAAGGAATGCAGGGACTCTGCAGGTGCAGGGAAGCTGGCCTCCTGGCCTGGCTCTGACTGTGGCTCAGGACTTGGCGGGCAACTTTCTCTGGGACACTGGGTTGGCTTCCATCAAGGACCAGCGGATAGCTCTTGACTGCTCAGCATCTCTCCCTTCCCACCACCCACATGGCTCATCGATGCCACGTACCCTGGGGCCCACCATGGCCCTGCAGGCTTACATATATATATATAATATATATATATATATATATATATATAATTGAAGTATATTTGATTTACAGTGTTGTGCTAATTTCTGCCGTACAGCAAAGTGACTCAGTTATACATCTATATACATTCTTTTTTTATATTCTTTTCCATTCTGATTTATCCCAGGAGATTGCTATACAGTAGTACCTCCTTGTTGTTTATCCATTCTAAATGTAATAGTTTGCATCTACTAACTCCACACTCCCAGTGCATTCCTCTCCCCACCCCTTCCCCCTTGGCAACCGCAAGTCTGTTCGCCATGTCTGTGAGTCTGTTTCTGTTTTGTAGATATTTTTTAAGTACAGAGTTTTTAGAAGTGCAATTGTCTTTCTCTACTGTGGAGTGGTGAGCACACTGCTCTTTCTCCATCTCAACAGGACTTAGAGGCCGATCCCAGCTAAGGACTGCCCCAGGGAGTGCTTGATCCCCACCCCTGCCCCCTGCCAAAGGCAGGTGGTGGGCAGCCAACAGGGAAGTGTGAATTCCAGTGCAGAGGGCCCTCTAGGGCCCTCTCTGGAGACAAGCTATACTCAAGTCAGTCATCTGCAGCCATCCTCCCCATAGTCCCCATTCACCTGGAGAGGGGCACCCTGGTGCAGGGGGGCAGCGGGCTCTCAGAGCCTTGACCCAGGCTGGCTAACTGTAAATACACATACAAAAAAATGGTAGGTACTGAATACAAATTTGACAGAGAGTGAATTTTGACTTTTGATCACCTTAGAGATATTATCAATACCTTTAAAATCTGTGGCCCAAATAGGGGGATTAATTCATAAGAAGCCTTTTGCATCATTTAAAGCAGGGGTCCCCAACCCCTGGGCCACAGACCACGTTCTGGGCCCTCACAGCAGGAGGTGAGCAGCAGGCAAGTGAGCAAAGCTGCATCTGCTGCTGCACTCCCCGTCCTCCCCATCCTCCCCATCGCTCCCCATCCCTCCCCATCCCTCCCCATCGCTCCCCATCCCTCCCCATCGCTCCCCATCCCTCCCCATCCCTCCCCATCCCTCCCCATCCCTCCCCA
>NW_021703766.1:39347423-39404923 GCF_005190385.1 Monodon monoceros
CCCTCCCCATCCCTCCCCATCCCTTCCCATCCTCCCCATCCCTCCCCATCCCTCCCCATCCCTCTCCGTCCTCCCCATCCCTCCCTGTCCTCCCCATCCCTCCCCGTCCTCTCCATCCCTCCCCGTCGCTCCCCGTTGCTCCCCATCGCTCACATTACCGCCTGAACCATCCCCGCCACGCTTCCTGGTTCATGGAAAAAGTGTCTTCCACAGAACTGGTCCCTGGTGCCAGAAAGGTTGGGGACCACTGATTTAAGGTGTTTAGGAGTGTTTTGGCTGCCGAGAGGGGGCTCTGGCTCTGGTTTTGCTGGGAATACTTGGGGGAAATAGCTGGGGAAGGGGTAAGTTCAAGTACAAATGGTCCTCACTAATTTTCAAGAGAATCTTCAGTCCCTGCCAACTTCAATGCCTGGGGGTAGGGTTCCCACTAGGAGAAGGCCTACCAGTCACAGTAACAGTGAGGGCCTGTGGAGTCCCCCTGGCTCTATGGCACATGGCAGGGAGGGCTCCCTTCAGCAGTCCAGCAGCCCACAAACCCTCCTTCCTCTTCCTCAGGCCTCACCTGTCGGCCAGGAAAAATGAGACTTGAAAATGGGCCAGAGTCGTCCTCCAATGGGGAAATTTGTCATGGAGACACACCCGTCTCAAATGTCCAGAAATGCCACCTCTCTGGAGGATGGTCCTATCTGGGGCACGTCAGGAGTCTAGAAGGTAGACAGCGAAGGTGAGAAAGTAGAGAGCTGGCTCTCCAGCCCAGGATGCATGAAGGCATGAGGGAAGGTGGCTAGGAGAAGCACCTATCAGCAGCACAGAAGGGCCAAATGAGCAGCTGCACGTGTGCACACAGCAGGTGAGTGCAAGCTCTGCCCGTGCGATGCAGGGCCTGGGCTGGTGGCCTATAACTCGCCAAGTGACCTCAAGCAGATTGCTCACGCTTTTAGAGCCTCACCTCCTTCATCTCTAAAATGGGCGGCTCTCTCCTTCCTAAGCAGAGTAGGACTTGGGGAGGAAAAATTTGATCAAAGTCAGAGAAGTCCTTTGAAGCTTTTGCTCCCTTGCGCTGCCTCCCGGGAGCTTTCAGGGTCAGACCGGGGTTTGAAAGAGGAACGGTGTTACTAGCTGTCTGCCGATAGGCAAGTCACAGCAGATCCCACTTCCCAGGGAAAGTGAGGCTTCCCTGGGATGATGTATGTTGGTGCTTTTGGTGAAGAGCTTGACATACAGTGGTTGTCTAATGATAGTGACCCCTCCTCCAGCCACTGCGAGAGGGGCTGCCACAGGGTCAGACCTCCCTGAAGACAAAGGCTTATAAGCAGGCTGAGGTTGGATGCCCTGGAGGATGCTGCAAGCTGGTGCTTCGAGTGGGGCAAAAAGAAAGAAAGGGGGGAGGTGTGGAAGGCAGGGCAGAACACAGACCGCCTGACTTCCTGGGAAGAGTGGGCATTTGTAGGGTGAGTAAGGTGGATTCTCCAGGCCTTTCTGGGAGTTAATTAAAGGAAGGGGTTTGGTGAAGAGCCTCACTGATATTTCTATTTTCCCTGTTAGTAGCGAGTGGAATTTGCACCATCCAGGTCAGATGGAAAATAGAAGCCTGGAAAATCTGACAGTCTCATTGATTTGCTCGCCTTGCCATCGCTACTTGAGAGGAGAAGCAATGTGATTTCAAAATTGCAATTAGGAGCCAGCCCGTTAAGGGTTCCTCTCATGAGCCCCCGTGCTGTGCGGCTCCCAGGCCCACCTTGTCTCATTTCCTGAGGAGGTAGGTTCATTCATAGTTTTGAATGAAGCAGGCGATGCAAATATGTCACCCCTCCTCGGGGTAAGGCTCGTAGATGCCTTGTGGCACTTTGCTCTCATTTTGGTCAGGTCTTTGAAAGAATGGCAATTTTCTCAATGTTTTAAAAGTATTAACTTCCTTTCAAACATCCTTTAACCTTTAATGTTTTGTAACTTGATGAAAAGGTCATTTTGTTCTGAGGATGCAGCTGTTCCATAATTGTTCAGCTATCAGGGCGAATTCTATCCAAATCCTTAGTTCTTTAATGGGACCCAAACCACCACACATACACACACACAACATAGATACTATTTTTCATTGTTCATCCGTGTCCATGTATGTGTGTAGGTCTACATATTTGCACCTATGCACACACATGTGCTTCTAGAGACTTGGATTTAGATTAACATCTCTACATTCTCACAGAATGACTTCCTTACAGGAAAATATCTATACAACAACTTTTTTGAATGGTAAGGTTTGCTAAAGATTGGATGATAATCATTCCTTATGCACTGCACATGTTCCTGTTTTTTAAAAAAGGGTTTAGTCAATTTCTAATTTAACATTTCATTGTTGTGCCTACCATAAATGCATCCAGAAACCCAGGTGACTTGAGGTGTTTTCTGTCTGTCTTCTTACACAGTGTCACGGGCTCTCGTAGCCATTCCCTGCCACGTTTACCTTTCTAAGGTAAACATGGAGTCTTGGAAACAGACATCTGGGCATGTTAGATTTATATTTTAAATGAAGTCAATAGGCTCAAATAAGAGCATGAAAGGATTTTATACAAGGAAAATGCATGAAGTTTATGCCTGGACCCACAGTAGATATTTCACTTACTCAAGAGGCATTGGGTGCGGTCTCCTGCGTGTCTGGGTCTGGCCCTGATGATTGAATTTTTTTTTATATATTTATTTTATTTATTTATTTGTTTATTTATTGGCTGCCTTGTATCTTCTGTTGCTGCGCGCGTGGGCTTTCTCTAGTTGCCGTGAGCGGGGGCCACTCTTCGTTGTGGTGTGCGGGCTTCTCGTTGCAGTGGCTTCTCTTGTTGCGGAGCACATGCTCTAGGCGCAAGGGCTTCAGTAGCTGTGGCACGCGGGCCCTAGAGCTCGTGGGCTTCAGTAGTTGTGGCGCACGGGCTTAGGTGCTCTGCGGCATGTGGGATATTCCCAGACCAGGGCTCGAACCCGTGACCCTGCATTGGCAGACGGATTCTTAACCACTGCGCCACCAGGGAAGCCCCTGATGATTTAATTTTCTTAAGATGAAAGATCTCCAGGCAGATAAGGAGCAGTTGGACAGGATACCTGTGTCAAGTCTTAGTAGTCTCTGTAAGGCACAGATCTGGTCTGAACTATAATCAATCAGAAAGAGCACTCCGTCAGATTAACACATTAGACTTAAAAGAGAGAACTGATACTTTTCAAAGGATTCAACTTTTACTTAAAAGCAAACACTTTTAAGAGGACTCTGGCTGGAATAAATGGTAATGAAGTAAAGCAAAACTTGTAACCATCCGGGTCGTCTGTCTCTGGGGCCACTTCTCCAGAATTCCCTCGGACTCATGTTCGCAGAGGCATTTTTCATAATAGCCATAACAGTTATCCATGCGGTCTGTTATACATATATGGAGGGGTGCGACTGCTAAGTCATAGAGTATGTATATCTGTAACTCCCAACTGCTTTCCAAAGCGATTATGTCAATTTTCACGCCCACAAGCAGTTTTTTAAATGTTCCCATTGTTCTACATCCTTGTCAGTTTATGATAGTATAAGCTTTTCTTCCCCTTCTTTTTAATATTTTCTACTCTAGTGATTGTTTTTACCGTCTCTCTGTGTTTAATTGGCATTTCCATGAATGCTAATGGGATTGAGTACATTTTGATATGTTTGTGGTCACTTGGATTTCCTTATTCATGAGGTGCCTGTCCAAGTCCTTTCCCCATTTTTTGTTGGATATGTTTTCTATTGTTCATAGAAGTTCTTTATTGCCCAGTTTGTTTCAAGTTGCTTTGGGACTGTGGATCACAACAGAAATGTTTCAACGAGCTCCCTGACTGCATTTCCTAGGATGCTTTAGTCTGCAAGTAATACAGCCCCCTGCTCACACTAGCTTAAGGAAATTGTCTAGTGGTAAATCCTGGCTCAATTATACAAACAGGAACCTAGATTTCTCTGCCCTCTCTTAGCTCTGTGTTCTCAGGATCATCTCATCCTCAAGGTGTTTTGTCTCATGATTTCAAGAGTGGTCACAAGTGGTAAATGGACCCGCTTGCCTCTTTTTTGTCCACATCCAATAGGAAAGAGAATTAAAATAAAAAACCTGTCCCTGACCCATGTAATCTATGTCCTTCCCTCCAGTTTTCAGGGGCCACTTCTGTGGACAGTAGTCATCACCAGAGAATGCCATACCTTGATAGGCTTAATCCCTTATAGGGTGAAATGAATAAGGGGCAGGGCAACCTCAAAAGGCCACCACATTCACTACCAAGCCTGCCAGGGTTTTAAATTTTTGTTTTTTTTTAATTTGAATAGAGTAAAATTCAGTCTTTTGGTATACAGTTCTCTGAGTTTTGACAAATTCATAGAGTTGTGTAACTACCACCTCAATCAAGATTTGGGAAAGTCCCATCACCCCAGACACTCCTTTGTGCTGCCCGTTCGTAGTCAAAGTATCCTCCTGCCCCTCACTCCCACTTCCCACGCCAGGAACAACTGATCTGTTTTTCATCCCTATTGTTTTGCCTTCTCCAGGATGTAATATAAATGGGATTATATAGTATGTCACCTCTGGAGTTTGGCTTCTTTCGCTTAGTATTTGAGATGTATCCATGTTGTTGAGTATTTCAACAGTCTGTATGGATGTACCACAGTTTGCTCATTCATGCATCAGTTGAAGGACAGTTGGGTTGTTTCCAGTTTGGGGTGACTGCGGATAAAGATGCTATAAACATGGACATAGAGGTTTTGTGTAAACATAAGTTTCCATTTCTCCTGCGTCTCGATGTCTAGGATTGGGATTGCTGGGTCTTATGGTGAGAGTGTGTGTAACTTTAGAATAAGCTGCCAAACTGTTTTCCAAAGTGGCTGTTATCATCGTGTGTCCCCATCAGCAATGACTGCTTGCTTCTAAAGAGGTCTTAATGGATGTGTAAATGCTTTGCAAAGAGTGAGGGTGCTACCAGGGTGACAAGGTGGGAGACTTCAGAAGAGCTTGTTTTAAACTCAACTCTGGGCTCCCAGCCTGTCCTGCTGTGTGCAGACAGAATATTTCCATCTTCAGGTCGTTTGCTTCTTCCAGGAGGAAATAGGCATCCTTTACTCATTTGCAAATGAGGGCTTCACACTGCCTTTCTTGGATGAGCCATCAAGACCGAGATTCCACGGCCTTGTGTTTTATTCCTGGACTCACAGAGTAAAACGAAGTACGGGCATTTGGAACACTGTTACGCTATGTGGCCAGAACTAGGCAGAGGAACCCATCCAGACGTACAATCAAAATGTCAGGGGGCTTCCCTGGTGGCGCAGTGGTTGAGAGTCCGCCTGCCGATGCAGGGGACGCGGGTTCGTGCCCCGGTCCGGGAAGATCCCACATGCCGTGGAGCGGCTGGGCCCATGAGCTGTGGCCTCTGAGCCTGCGCATCCGGAGCCTGTGCTCCGCAACGGGAGAGGTCGCAGCGGTGAGAGGCCCGTGTACTGCAAAAAAAAAAAATGTCAGGGCTAGCAGGGACCTTAAAAGCTCTCACTTTGGACATGATGACCTGTCACATACCCAGGTCCCCAGAATCCCAGCCCAGGACTCTTTGCCTCCCAGATGCAGGGCAGGGTAGCTGCGGCAGACTTATCGGTCGCGACAGCTGTGCACTCAGGAACAGAAATGAGGCTAAATGCTAGGTACGCTGTGGCCAGAGCACCGGCATTCCGGCTTACATCCCCCAAGCCTTCGCTTCCTTCATTTTAGTGCCCATTTCTGAGGCACCTCCACATTTCAAATGTCCTGAGAATATGTTTAATTAGAACTTGGCCATACAGCCTTTTGAAATAAAACAGAAGGGACCAGCTAATTATATCGCTCAGCATTCTGTGGCAAACATATATTTTTTAATAAAACACTTTCCTAACCAGAGTAATCCCTTGAGAGGCAAATCCTCATTTATAAGAAGTTTCCCAAAGGGAGTTAAAGAGAAGATGGCTTATAAAGAAAAGAGACAAAGAGAGCGGGGAAGTGTTTTCAAAGAGCTTTTAAAAGATACGCTCGTTCTGAGGTTGAAGTCCAGATATTTTTAACGATGCAAATTTTTATTTCAAATGTCTTATCATTCTTTCCTGTATTTTCGATCATTTACGTATCCCTACTCCCTCCCTTTTTATTATTACCATAAATGTCCATATTTCTCATTCTGGCATTTTTTTCATGAGTACAATATTTAAATAAACAGGTGATTTTCACACAAAGCACTGCACGTCCCGCTGGTTCCCACCCTCTCCTCTAGCTCTGCGGCCACCCACCCAACCCCCTTCTCCGTTCGTGGGGCAGTGCAGAGCGGAACATGGGGCTGGGTGCAGGTCCTCTGCAGCCCAGGACACGGAGGAGGGCCATTTAGGCCCTGTTGCAGCACGTTTCTGGATGCGGTGGTCTGACAGGACACTTGCGCTCATGAGGCTGACAGCCCCGGTTAATAATAGCAGTAAGAGTGAGAGCTAACGTTTGCTGGAGTTTACCCCACGCTGGGCAACATGCTAAGAAGTATAGGTATCTTACCTCGTTTCTTCAGCACGATACTCCTGCAATGTAGGTGTTCTTACTCCATTTTGCAGGGGAGGAAGGTGAGACCTGGAGAAGTGAAGGACCTCATGGCTATTAGAAGGGGTAGAGCTTGCGTTTGAACTCGGGTCTGTCGGCCCCAGGGCTCGGCCCCATCTCTCCACACCACAAGGCCCAGGGACGCCCAGCATCTTAGGAAGTGCTTTGTGCCTCTCTTCATGGTATGCTGGGTGGCACAGGAGCTGTGCTTTCCGTTAAGTCCTGTGTCAGTTTGGGGTCCCGGCAGGAAAGAGGACACACTCAAATGAGGATGATCCAAGAAGGATTTCCTGAAGGGGCTGATGGCAAGGGGGAAGGGATGCACAAGAGAAGGCGAACAGAGCTGTCAAAGCTTGAGGCTTGGGGGGAACGAGAAGAGATGGTCCTTGGTTCCTGGAAACCAGAAGGAGGGCATCTTAAAGCTGCCACCTTCAGAAGACCCACAGGGAGGTGACCAGGGAATGACATCTCCCATTGCCCTGCCCTCCCTTCCTCCCCTCTCCTGCCAAGACTCCACTTTGGGTAAACCCCACCAGAAGCTAGTTGGCAAGGGTTGAAACAGCCGTCCAGGTGGGCCTCCCGGGCCCAGCGCAGGGGAAGGAGAGCGGGAAAGGGTGCGGCAGGAAGCCAGCAGAGGTGCAGTACCCTCTTGCAGGGTTGTGGGCCATGCCGGCTCTGTGCTGGGCAGGAGGAAAGAGGGGGACCACACTGCAGTGGCTGTTCTCAAGGAGTCTTAGGTCGATGGAGGACATGTGTACTTGGCTAAGGGACTGCATGACCCACCAGGTACACGCTGCTTGCTGTGGCTGTGTGTGCTTCAAAGGGGCAATCCAGAATCGGCGTGCCTCTCCACCCGCAGCTGTTTACAACACTCAAGCAAACGCCTGAGATTGGCCCTTCTGACTTGAGACAAGATGTGTACAATTCTCTCTTATCAAAAGCTTGCTAAATAACATTTAATTGTAAAACTAGAAAGAAGAAAAGGGAAGTCACTCATCTCCTTGTCCAAAGACGACTGAAATGGTTTGGTAGGACCCCTTCCACTCGCTTTCCCCTGAGCTTTTCCTCTTGGGTTACAGTCGTATTATGTGTGCAATTTAGGATTTCATATTTTTGGTTGAACATTGTCACAGCGTTTTGCCATGTTAGAATAAAATCTTTGGTAAACAGAATTTTTGATGGCTGCATAATATTCCATTGTATGGATCTTATAGTTGATATTATCATTCTTCTACTATTTAGATGTTTAGGTTATTTTCTCTTTTTCATTCATATTATATAACACTACAATAATATACTATAACTTTATGTATAAAGAATTTTTCACACTTCAGATTACTTCTACAGGAGGACATCCCCAAAATAAAATTACTGGATCAAAGGGATAAACCTTTGTTTAACTAGGCGGTAGAGTACCTAGCACCATGCTGGCTGCAGAACAGACAGACTTTCAGCCTTTCCAATGGTGGGCATTCATGTGAAGGCTTTTGACCAATTAATAACTCCTCCAAGGACTTTCCTCTAGAACAGTGTTACAATATAATGCTGGCTACGTATGCAATTCTACATTTTATTATAGCCCCATTTAAAAAAAAACAGGTGAACTTAATTTCAATTATACATTTTATTTAACCAATCATAGCCCTAAATTCTCACTTCAGCATGTCATCAACATAACACTACTAGTGATATATTTTACATCCTTTTTTCATGTAAACCTTTGAAAGCTGGTGTATGTATTACGCTTACAGCACATCTCAACTCAGACCGGCCACATTTCAAGTTCTCAGTAGCCACACAGGTAGCTACTAGCTACTGTATTGGGCAGTACAAGTCCAGAACAAGGAATCCACCAGAGATATTTGCCACCCTTGGCATCTTCACCTAGTTCCCAGATCCAGCTACCTTTTAATGCCTCCCTCAATCCCCTTACTGGCCTTTGGATTGACAGTGGGTCAGGTGGTCAGGTGTAATATGACTTCTGTACCTGGGCATTTTTACCTCTTTCCTGCCTTGCTAACAACAAATCACAGCACCTTCCCCCTCCCCCAGTTTGTTTTGGACTCATTCATTCAGAAATATTTATTGAGCACTTCCCAGATGTTAAGCCCTGTGCCTGGCCCTAGAGAGACAGGTGAACAAACAGACTTTTCTGGCGAATTAATTACAAAACTTGTCAGTGTTCTTAGGGTCTAGTGGGGAGACAGACTTTAATCAAATAATTGCACAAGTCTGTAATTTCAAACTGTGATAAGTGCTGTGAAGGAAATGTACATTTACAAAGTGCTAACCCTTGGGTCACCGCTTGAGTGGCTTGTCCCTAGAGGTGTTTAGTAGAAGTCGTCCAGCCCCCGGCCAGGCTATCTTGGTGAATGCTGATGTGACAGACGAGAGGTGGGTGAGAAGATCTCAAGATCCCCCTGGTCCCAAGCATCCATAAGGAAGTTTCTAGAACAAACTCAGAAACTCACCAGTTCTTAAGTCAGTGACCCAATTCATCTATTTGTGTTTCTCCTCTCCAAAAATACTTGAGGTCAGCTGGAACACCAACACTAATGAGGAAGCAGAAGGCAACTCATTCATTCATTCATTCATCCATTCAAGTATCAATTCTTATCGAGTAACCTATGGGATGCCAGGCCCTGCTCCGGACATTCAGGGAAGCAAGGCCAGTGTTCTCTTTGGCCAGACAACACTGCCAACTGGGCACACTTTCCCAGAGAAGATAGCAATTTAAAGAAGAGGAAAAATCAATGCTAATAGAACTCCTTTTCTGGTTTCTAAAATGATATCGTCCCCCGTGGCTGATGCTTTGAGCCTGGGGCCGTGCTGGGTAGCTTAAGCCCTGGATGGATGCAATCTTGTGAGCGCCTCATACCTGGCCAGATCAATAAATGAGAGGCAACACTGAAGCCTGCTGGGTGGAGGGGGGCTGGGTTCGGGGGCAAACTGTACCATTCCTCTTCTACCCCCTGAAACAGGACGGGGACCCTCCCTTCAGCCTGAGGTCCCCGGGGACAGGGTAATTTCGGCTGCACTTGATGTAACCTATACATCACTGTCTTCTTGACCAGCTCTCAAATTAAACTCTGATGTATAAAGTTAAACAAAAATGAGATAAAAATTGGCAGAGGTTGAAGAGGGTCAAAGTAGTCAAAACACAAGGTAGACTATTGCTCCTTTTGATTTATGTTATTCTGCACACTGAGAAAAAATAAAATTATAAATCTCCCTGAGACTTTTTTCATTGAGAATGAGGCATTACTAATTTATTTTCAATACAGTCCCAGTTTCTCAACTGGGAGGAGCACTGTGGCTATTGTTTCTAGTGAGGACACCACAGCTCAGCCTCAGAAGGGGCCTGTGATGATAAGAAAGCATCCCGCAAAATGAGAATCCTTAGGCAGCAGCCTTAACCAGGATCCCGTGG
The DNA here is from genome assembly GCF_005190385.1 of Monodon monoceros. Lineage (NCBI taxonomy): Eukaryota > Metazoa > Chordata > Mammalia > Artiodactyla > Monodontidae > Monodon > Monodon monoceros. Next base: position 39,357,441 of record NW_021703766.1, read on the forward strand.
CATTGCCAATGTCACAGACCTTGGGGTCTGCTCTGCCTCATTTTCTCATTTAATCCCCACAAACCCCGACGAGGTGAAGCGCACAAGAATTTATTGTCCGCCTTTGATACCTGAGGAAACTGAGGCTTAAAGAAACTGCATCTCTTCGATAAACATTGGCATGCCTAGTAGGTGCCGGGACACAAAAGTGGAGAGGACAAAGGCCTGCTCTTACAGACCTTGCCTTCCAGGGAGAGAGCAAATAACCAAGTGAAATGACTAGAAGTAAAGTATGATTAGGGGTAGAATGAATTGCTGTGAAGAAAGTGATGCAGGAGAAGAGAACGGAGAGGTGCGGATGTGGAAAGCCAATGGAAGGCACCATCAGGTTGACAATTTTGGAAGATCACAAGGGCAACTGTGTGGATAATGGCGTTAGGTGGGCAAGGGCGAGATCAGGAGGCCAGTGAGTAGGCAGGGACCGTGGTCCCTGCAGGACACTGCGGTCAGTTGGCCTAGGGTGGTGGCTGTGGTGGTGAGTGAAGATCTATTTTGAAGGTAAGGCATCTAAAAAGGATGCTTTCTACTCCAGTGGGCTTTCCACAACACAACACAGCCTGCAGCCACATCCTCACACTGACGTACCCGAATCCCGAGTCAGCTGCCTCTCAGGGGGGGAATAAAGTTGGGAAAGATGGGGGCTAAGACAGCGGCAGCAGAAAGCAAGGGTTCTGGAGAGGGGTACCTGTTCCATATGTGTGTGTGAGTGTGCGTGTGTGTGTGTGTGTGTGTGCATGAGTTGTGACACACATTACCAACTTCAGCCCTATTTTATCCAATTAATTGGCAAGGTTAACTTCCAGCCCACTTACCTCTGTTCTTTCCTTAAGCTCTTAGTCTGGCCCTTGTTTCTACCACTCTGCCGAAACCACTCTCTTCAAGGCCATCCTCATCTTCTATGTTGCCCAGCCTGTGACCAGGACAAGTGGACCAGACATACAAGTTTCCTGACACAGTGGCATCTCAAGGGGTGCCTGATGCCTACCTGCCTGGCACCACAGCATGGATTTCTGCACAGATGCTACCTCTGCGGGCAGAGGCCAGGCTGACGTTTATGTGGATGTCAAGACCAGCCTTCAGTCTGTTTTCCGATGCAACTACAGCTGCTGCAGGGCCCACCTCATCTGAGCAGCTCGGCAGGTACAGGTGTGAGGGGGCCCCAGGTAGAGCTCAGCCCTGACATGGCCAGCTTCCTCTCTTTGTAGAGCACCAGCAGGCTTGGGCCCACCTCACCAAGTTCTCTGGAACTTCCTCTGAAGGTCCCTTTCTGTGCTGGCTCTGGGGGGTGTGGAGCATCAAAGGAGGCTGGGGCAGCAGAACAGCTGGTCTACCAAGGCCACACCCTGGTGGGGGACACAAGTAGACTGCATCTCTCATTCTCATTTGCAGTTTGGTGTGGCTGTCTAGGTTTTGTCAGATGGAACGTGAGCAGAGGCGATGTGTTCTACCTCCAGGCCTAACCCATAAAAAGCCCCTGGGAACACTCCTCCATGCCTTTGCTGCTTCCATAAGCTGGACACAGATGACGAGGAGGAGCCAGGGAAAAGTGGAGCCACAAACTAGAAGGAGCACGAGTCCCAGAGTGACACTTCAAAGACTGCCATGTGAGCAGGAAATAAACATCAAATCAACTGTGTTGAAACTTTGCATGTTGGACCTATTTGTTACACAGCTTGGCTGACCCTAATATAATTCCTGTTCTCAGGGAGTTTGCAGTCACATTAAAAAGACTCAGGTGCACAATTCTGGCACAACAGTAAGTGGTTTAGAAGAGGAAGTGGGTCATAGAGTTTGGGCTTTCAGTTCTGAAGTCCTGGGCTACAGGTTCCTGGGCCTGTGACCTTCCCATCTAAGCCCTTTTCTGGAAAAGTGGAGGAGTCAGATTGAGGGAAGGCACTTCTGGCAGGGGAACATCACAGTCAAGGGCTCACAAGCAGGACTTAGAACAAACAAAAAGATGAGATGAATGTCAATGATCCTCAGAAGGGGAAAATAAGAAAATGGTCCTTAAATACCTAATAACTTTGGCTGTCACAGGTAGGACAAGGATCAGAGTTCTAGAACTTCTCTCTCTGACCTAACACACCTCTTTAGTTCCCGAGAGTGGGGAGCCCTGAGCCTGGCGTGTGGGGTGTCGGTCTGCCTTTCTCTTCCAGCGCCCCTTCTCCAGGCTGGTCCCTCCAACTGTTGTCTGGGTTTTAGGGGATAAGTTCTTCCAGAATCAGATGCTTGATGAGAAAAGCAGCCTTGCTCTGCTCCCTGCAGAGACCTGTGAAGAAGGGGATTTCATCCTGTTTCTGAGCTGAGGATCCTGATGGAGGCTTCTAAGTATCAGCTGAAATTCAGATATGGTCTTTGTGGTCCCAGTTCCCAGCTGGGCACTGGCAAGTGAGGCTGGGCTTGTACTGTCTGTTTCCAACAAGCTTGGGAACAGAGCAGGCTGCTCATTTCCCGTTTATAACTGAGGACCCAGAGTCCCAGCGTAGGGCCCTTGTCACACTCTAGCCCACACTGATGGCAGAACCGCAGAGGTGTTCAAAGCAGTTTCCCCCTTGCTGGGGAAGACAGACACGGATACTACTGTCTCTTGTTGTGAACTCTGCACTGCCCACACACCCTGACTGCACCCTAATCGATGGTGCTGCTCTGGGCACCCCATGACAAGCATCATGGAGCAGGCACTTAAAAGCTTGGGTCCTGGGGCTTCCCTGGTGGCGCAGTGGTTGAGAGTCTGCCTGCCGATGCAGGGGACGCGGGTTCGTGCCCTGGTCTGGGAGGATCCCACATGCCGCGGAGCGGCTGGGCCCGTGAGCCATGGCCGCTGAGCCTGCGCGTCCGGAGCCTGTGCTCCGCAACGGGAGAGGCCACAACAGTGAGAGGCCCGCGTACCGCAAAAAAAAAAGCTTGGGTCCTACCCCAGCTCCCTGTTTTGACTAGTGGTGTGACCTTGGCCTTCTTACTCCCCTCTCCTCTCACCCCCGCCCTCATTCCTTCACAATGATTATCTCACAAATTTTTGTTAAATTAGCATTCATTGTTTATTATATAAATATTGTTCACTGTTGAGTCAGGTAGTATACTAGGGTAGCTTGATTGTTTCTATCCTTTTTTTTTTCTGAAGCCAATTTGCCTGACTTTCTTTGTATGTGTGATTAAGTTTTCCCACCCTTACAACCTCTCAGCAGGACTTTCCACAAGGTCAAACGTATCAGATGTTCCATTGCTGTTGGAGGCCCCTCTGAGTCCTCTGACATCGCAGTCTGGTTCCATACTTGGGTGACTACACAGCTGCCGTCTGGAGTTCTTCCTCACCGCCAACCTGGGAATTTCCGTCACCTCTTTCAGCCATTGGATTCCCTGCTTCCTGGAGCTTCTGTCTTTTCTTTCTTGGTTTAATCCCTCCTTTCGATGGTGCACAACCCCCAGTAACTTTCTGATAATGTAGTTATGATGTCTGGGTTAAGCTGGTAGGGCAAAGAAGTTTCTGCATCTTTTCCCTCTAAATCATTATCCCACCCCCCCACCAAAAAAAAAAAAAAAAAGGCAAATAAATGAGAGAACAAGAATGCCAAGCAGAAACACAAACCATTGTTTTTTTTACAAAATGAGCTGACAGCCATAACCTGGTAGTGCAAAGGATAGAACAAAAATGAGAGAGGCTCGGGACCTTGTTCTACTATGTTTGCAGCAGCGCAGGAGCCAATCTGCCAAGTGGAACCTCAAGTAGCTCAGGACACACCACACAAGGCTTAGGAGACACCACGCATGGCACAGGGACACACTCCATGGGAGAAGTGTGTCCCCAGGCCCCCACTCACGAGCCTGAGATTTCCTCCCCAATTCTTTTTGGAAGATGGGAGGATGACACTGTTAAAGGCTAGAGTGACTATCAAACCCAAAGCGGGGGGATTTGGGGAAAGTCTGCTGCTAAGCATAGGCCCCCAGCTTCCTCTCCGGTCTGGTTCATGGAGCAGAGGCAGGTCAGGAGGCCACCTTTTCCTTATGGGACACAAGTTCTAGGAATTTTAACACGTGTAGATTCCTGTAATGACTACTATAGTCAGGATACAGGAGAGTTCCATCACCCACCCCACTCCCTCATGTTTTCCCTTTATAGACATAGCCTCCCTCCACCCCAGACCCCTGGTAGCCACTGGTCTGTTCTCCACAATGTGTCTCTTCAAGAACGTCATAGGGCTTCCCTGGTGGCGCAGTGGTTGAGAGTCCGCCTGCCGATGCAGGGGACACGGGTTCGTGCCCCGGTCCGGGAGGATCCCACGTGTCGCGGAGCGGCTGGGCCCGTGAGCCATGGCCGCTGAGCCTGCGCGTCCGGAGCCTGTGCTCCGCAACGGGAGAGGCCACAGCAGTGAGAGGCCCGCGTACCGCAAAAAAAAAAAAAAAAGAATGTCATAGAAGTGCAGGAATAAAGACGCAGATGTAAAGAATGGACTTGAGAACACGGGGAGGGGGAAGGGTAAGCTGGGGCGAAGTGAGAGAGTGGCACTGACATATATACACTACCAAATGTAAAATAGAGAGCTAGTGGGAAGCAGCTGCATAGCACAGGGAGATCAGCTTGGTGCTTTGTGACCACCTAGAGGGGTGGGATAGGGAGGTTGGAAGGGAGACGCAAGAGGGAGGAGATATGGGGATATATGTATATGTATAACTGATTCACTTTGTTATAAAGCAGAAACTAACACACCATTGTAAAGCAATTATACTCCAATAAAGATGTTAAAAAAAAAAAGGAGAACAAAAAAAAAACAAATTAGAAAAAAAGAATGTCACAGAAGTGGAATCAAATCACATGCATGTAACCTCTTGAGACTGGTTTCTTTTACTTGGCTCAGTGCCATTGAGATTCATCCAAATTATTGCATGTATCAATATGTGTTTCTCTTTGTTGCTGCTACAAACATTTTTATATAGGTTTTGGTGTGAAGATAGATTTTTATTTCTCTTGGGAAGACACCCAGGAATAGGACTGTGTGGGTCATATGGTGAGTGTACGTTTATAGGTAACAACCAAACTTCTTCTAGAGTGACCATACCATTTTTCATTCCCGTCAGCAATGCATGAGAGTTTCTGTTGCTAGACCTTGCCAGAACTTGGTATTGATAGTATTTTTAAAATGTTATCCATTTTAATAGGTATATAATGGTATCTCATTATGGTTTTAAGTTTCAGCCATTATTTCCCTAATGGCTAATTATGTTGAATATTTTTCACATGCCCGTTTGTCATCCTTACATCCTTCTGGTAAAGCGTCTCTTGAAGTGTTTGCCCATTTTTTAATTGAGTTGTTTGTTTTCTTATAGTTGCGTTTTGAGGGTTCTTTGTATACTTAAAGGTACAAGTTCTTTGTTGTATTGAATAAGTGATTTACAAATTTTTTCCCTAATCAATAGCTTTGTCTTTTCATTCTTATCTTTTTTGAGTAAAAAATTTTAAATTGTGATCATGGAGACCATCTTTAAAGTCATTCCCATCTCCCCACTAATATGCACTTATTGAGCACCTGTGGTAAGCAGATTCCTGCTAGGCATTTGGCTGCAGAAGACTGATGGAATTCACTGCCCTTCCCGCACCCCCCTGGGGGGCGGGGGACTGTCCAGTTTAGACCCTGAGCCCTGAGAGGGGCTGGGAACTTCCTCAGAATCTGTACCCTCAACTCTGCTCTGTTCCAACTGGTCCATTAGAATTATGCCCAAGCATCCCCATCTTACCCACACTTGCAAAAGCTGTTTCCTCCACCTAAGTGTAGTCTGCCCTCCTCCCCACCTAGGTCAACCTTGTCTGCCCTTCAAAGCCCAGCCTGGAAAATCCACCAGGCCCAAAGCCTTCTGTGATCCAAAACTTCTGTTTCTTTGTCTGTTGCCTGCTTTGACAATGCCGGCTTTTCTCCCAGCTGATTGGGTTTTGAGGATTAAATCACCTATATGAAACTTTTAGAAATGCCCAGCACAGAGCCTATTAGAAAATATGTTTTCCATGCAAGTTGCTGCAAAACCAGACAAGCCCCCAAACTCTGAGAGCCCCTCATTTTAAGGTTCCCTTCCATCCTTCCTGAGAAGCCAGGGTCTGACAGAGGGCTCCACAAGATGCTTTCAATGACAGCAAACCGGTCCATGTGTAGCCACCTCAGGCAAAACCACAGCACTGTCCCACGAACCTACTGGAAATAGCATCCATCTTCAGCCAAAGGGCAGCATTAAGGGTGGGATTTCAGGTACCTCGGCAAGCCAGTAGAAGAATTTCTGAGTAGGGGGCTTCTGGTTGTTCCAGTATCCTGCCACAAATGGTAGGCAGACCTGGCTGTGAGTCTCCCAGAGTGCCCTAAGTTTCCTTTTCTAGGATGAGGACAAATAAAAAGCGAACCCCATACTGGAGTCCCATTTAGCAGGCCCTGTTCCCAAATGTCGATTCCTAATACGCAACAGCTGCTGTTACGCTTTCTTCTGGGTGAGTGATTCATGTCTTTGCTCAAAAAAGATAAGCAGAACAAATGTTTACTTAGATGGATAACAGAGGGACAGTTGGAAAACAGAGACTGGCAACTGGAAATATTTTGCTGCGATTTGATCCATGACAATGCATCTGAATTAGTCATATGGTGCTAACTGGCTGGGCTTTCTTGGGTCCAGAGGCAGAGTGGGACAGAAGCTCCCCTTCCTGGAAGAGGCGTGCCAGTGACGAAAGGGCATGTGAAGAGGAAGCCGGAAAGTTTGCTCAGAGCATGTCAGAGCTGCTCCTTCCTGCCCAGAGGACTTTCCCTGACCTTACTTGGTACCCGATCCAGTCCCCTCGCCCAGAGGAGCCATAGAGAGAAGGGGGGCAGAGAAGGGAAAACTCGGAACACACATGTCTGGTGCCTCTAAAATCCATGAACGTCTTCTTACACATTCAGAAATTAAAGAAAAAATTTAACTTTCTGTGTGTATGCATGAGAAAAAAGCTTTAAAAAAAAATCCAAACACCCACAGTAATGAATTTGAATCTTTGGGACAGTGGTATCTATATTGACTCACCTAAGGAGGAAACATGTACCTTGAATGTGGAAACCTAAATGTGGGTCTGTAGAAGAGGATTTTCAGTCTAATTAGGTTTACATAATTTAAGATCTTGCATCCTATTTTATGCCTATACATTATGTACAGTTGTCCTTCAAATACATTATTTAGTAGAGAGATCATAAATATTTCTATAAGAAGGGAGAAAAGTCAGAGATGTAATTCCGCTTTTTTTTTTTTTTTTTTTGGCCCCAAAGAGAAAAATACTATGTTTTGTGAAAAATTTCTTAAAGAAGTGGGAAGAAAAGCTCAGGGAAAACCCCAAACTTGGGTCCCTTCTCACCTCAGGTCAGAACATCTGCTGTTAGTGCTAATGAGTCTGGAAGGATAATTAAAGTCATAGGGAAGGTGTACCTTCTCAGAGCAGCAACGCTGTGCTGAGCAGGGGACGGGGCTGTTTTAACAGCAAACATGAGTGTGGAGGGTGGAGAACCTCATCTTCACAGGTGGGTTTTTCTAAGCCTGTGATAAAGTGTATAAACTGGGTGACATGCTCCCCTCCTGCTGTCCACAAGCACTTCCGGTGGGAGGCTCTCTGGGGCTGAAGCAGAGGCTGGGGGAGGTGGGGTTGGACCCGGGAGCCCACGAGTGGGTGTCCTTCTGTAATGGAGTGGACAGCTGTCGGTTTTGATGGCCCAGCTCTTTTCCCTCCTTCTTCTACTGATAGCACTTTGGTTTTCCTTGGAGGAAAGTGCTTCTCCCATATTCTCAGTCCATGATGGTGATGTTTGGGTGATTAGAAACTGCGTCCCCCTCCCCCTTCACTGGCCCCAGTTCCAGGGAGAACCTGTGGTCCAGCCTGAATCAGTGAGCTGCCTCCAGCCAGTCCCCTGAGGCTGGTACTGGGTGGTTCCGTGGCCCCGTCTGGGCAGCTGAGAGTTGGAATCAGGACTTATGCCTGAATCTCCAGGGATGAGAAGCAGCTTTTCTGCCCAGTCGTTGAAAAGAAGGTGTGATCTTGGGGCCGCTGATGGGTATTTGTTTGCCCCGTGCCCAGGCATGCTGCGAATGAGTTCCCAGGACAGAGTTTAAGCCCCTGGCTAGACCACCCTTAGACCTCTCACTGACTCATGCCTAACCCACTTGGATGCTTTTGTCTGCCTGTTTTTTATTGCCCTTGCAACAGTGAGACTCACATACACCCATCTTTGGCCCAAGGCAGAGCGGGAGGAAAGGCGTGAAGGCGAGAGCCAGATTTAGGTTCCACCTGGGGACTCTGAGCCCTCCTGAGGGAAACTGCAGGGTCCCAGTGCGGAAGCCCCTCCATAGCTTCCCTGACATGTCCAGTGCCTGCCTCCAGAGATGGGGAGGTACTGTGTGGCCTCCTGAGACCAGGAGCCATGGGCAGCGCTCACCATGGCCAGGTTCTTCCTCCAAGCCCCGCAGTTTGCCTCCATGGACAGGAAGCCGCTCTCCAGGCTCACTCCGAGCCGTCCTCTGTCTGCTACGAGGTGGCTTGAACTGCTCAAGGCAGAGACCAGTTTCTCCAGCTAAATGCCCCCAGTTCCTCCCACTGTGTCCATGGCTGTGGTCCAACGACCTCCTGCCACTGGGGCCCCAGTGCTCTTCGTTCTCTTAACATGTCCACTCAGAACTGATGCAGCTCAACTGGCCTGCTCAGAAGTGAAAGATGGGGCTTGTATCTGGGCCACCCAGGAGGCCAGAGGTAGTTAAAACACCACTTCTGGGCTTCCCTGGTGGCGCAGTGGTTGAGAGTCCGCCTGCCGATGCAGGGGACACGGATTCGTGCCCCGGTCCAGGAGGATCCCACATGCTGCGGAGCGGCTGGGCCCGTGATCCATGGCCGCTGAGCCTGCGCGTCCGGAGCCTGTGCTCCGCAACGGGAGAGGCCACAACAGTGAGAGGCCCGCGTACCGCAAAAAAAAAACAAAAAAACAAAACCAAAAAACCCAAAAAAACCCACCACTTCTTACTGCTCCTGGAGAAACAACCAGAATTATCTCTAGCAGACCTAAATTCCCTGCGTGCTCTTGATCCCCAAACCTCAGGATCCTCTCTCCCTCCCTCCTGGGCGTTTGTTCTCCCTCCTGCTGGAGCTCTCTGTCTTCCCTGGGTTAGTTCCTGCCCATCCTTTTTCTCAGATCTCAGTTTGAATGGCTCTTCCCTGCCCCCAAACTGGGCCAGATCACTCTGCTATAAGTCTTCATTCATTCATTCATTCATTCATTATGTTGGGGTGTTTGTTGTTTTTAAATAGCATGTGTTACTTTTCCTGAACAGGCTGCACCCAGCTGTTCTCATATAAGCTCACAGTTATCTGACTGTCTGTCACCCTCTGTGGCTCGTAAGGACAGGCCTGTGTCCCTTGCACAGCACTGTGTTCAGAGAAGCTATTATATTTACGTAGGCTCTCAGTGAATAAGTGAATGCATTTGTCCTTTACTTCTTATATGCAGTTTTCTCTCTTGTCATTCCTGCCAAGTCTTGGTCTCCCTACCCTCAAACATGTGGCCACAACTCACATTTCCCTAAAACCCATTCTCAGGTGACCTCAAAAGAGGAGAGGATGGGTCAGGAATTATCTGGAACAGGCAGAGCAGTGAAAAGCCAACGATTCAGGCAGAGGAAGGTCTGGTTTGGGAAGGTGTGGTATTTGGGTGGGTCTCAGAATTGCTCTTGGAAACAGAGGGCAGCAGACAGGGATGGTGACAACTTCAGGCTGTCACCTTGTAACGTTGCAGCTGAGGGGTTTGCAGGATTCTGGCTGTAGTCAGGGGCGTTGGTGCTGGGGCTCACTCTGCAGTGTGCCCGTCACCCTGATGGCTCCATGGGCCACTGAGGACTGTGATTCATACCAGGAGAGGCGATACTGCTTTTACTAGGAAGCCCAAATGTAAAATGAACAGACATCCAGGAGGCCTGCGAGGTTTTGAAGTGTCTGTGCCATAAAACTATATCAAATACACAGTCTGGGGCTTCCCTGGTGGCGCAGTGGTTGAGAGTCCGCCTGCCGATGCAGGGGACACGGGTTTGTGCCCCGGTCGGGGAAGATCCCACATGCCACGGAGCGGCTGGGCCCGTGAGCCATGGCCGCTGAGCCTGCGCGTCCGGAGCCTGTGCTCCTCAACGGGAGAGGCCACAACAGTGACAGGGCCGCGTACCGCAAAATAAAAATATATATATATACAGTCTGGTTTAACAATATAGCATGTGTGCGTGTGTGTGTGTGTGTGTGTGTGTGAGAGAGAGAGAGAGAGAGAGAGAGAGAATCTCATTAAATATTTGGAATGACTGCATTTCAGAGGCCTCTGACCATGGCCTTGCGCGCTGTCTCCCGGGTGTGAGTGTAGTAATCTGTGAGGCTGAGTTGAGAGCTAGCGGCTGGAAGGCTGGGAGCTGGGCCAGAGTTCATCTGCAGGTCCCTGGCTGGCCCATCGCTCCAGCTCTCCTGGTTGTGTCATCAGAGAAGCAAACAACATCCTTCCTTCTCCCACAGTGGACTATATATTCCATAAGAACCAATCCAGTTGCAGATCAGAGAATGAGCAATTTCTGTGGGTCTTTCTGCTGCCCCATGTCCGGGGTTCTCTGGTCAGCCACTATACACCTAATCTAGGGTTTTAAACAATATTTGTTTACCTTTTCCTAAGTATGTAAAGTAATACATATTCGTAATAGGTAACCTGGAAAAAATTATTATAATATCATTGTAATTCCTCCACATGTAGAAAATATATTGGTGCATTTGCATCTAGTTTTTCCTTTTTCTTTTTTTGAATTTGGCCACACTGCATGTCTTGCCCGATCTTAGTTCCCCAGCCAGGGACCAAACCCGGGCCCCAGTAGTGAAAGCGCTGAGTCCTAACCACTGGACCGCCAGGGAATTCACTGCATCTAGTTTTTCATTAATAAATATTTTGTAACAAAACTACCACCTTATTATTTATTCATTCCCGTATCTTGCTTAACAATCTGTCAAGAATATTTTATTATCATCATTATTACTCTCTGAAAGCACACTTGTTACTGGTTGCATAGTATTCCACTACTGGGCTATACTATTTATTTATTTAAATTTTTTTCATCCAGGCTACTTTTATTTATTTATTTATTTATTTATTTTTCATAGTTTGTATTGGAGTGTAGTTGATTTACAAGGTTGTGTTTGTTTCAGGTGTGCAGCAAAGTGATTCAGTTATACATTACATATAACCATTCTTTTTCAGATTCTTTTCCCATATAGGTTATTACAGAATATTGAGTAAAGTTCCCTGTGCTATACAGTAGGTCCATGTTAGTCATCTATTTTATATATAGTAGTGTGGACATCTGAATCCCAATCTCTTAATTTATCACTTCCCCCTATGTTTCATCTTTGGTAATCATAAGTTTGATTTCAAGATCTGTGAGTCTGTTTCTATTTTGTAAACAAGTTTATTTGTATCATTTTTTATCAATTTTTACTGCTTGAACTGTATTCCACTATTTGGGTACACTACTATTTATTTAATCAGTCTTCCAACACTGGATATTTAAGGTGTTTCAATTATTTTCCAATAAAAAGTAGAAACAAATGAACATTCCTGTAATGGATTTTTGTGAGTGCCTCTGATTATTTTTTAGGAAAACCTCAAGACCTTTGTGGAACCAACTGGGAAAGAGTCTCCTGCTCAGGCCACTTGACTGGTAGGGTGTTAGCCAAGAGCAGCTGGAGGGCCTGTTGGCTGCTTTCTGGAGGATGAAGCCACTAGGAAAGTATAAAAGAGGAGGGGAGAGACATGGCTTCCTGATGATGTCATTCAAACACCTGGACCCAGCTGTACCTGGATTTACAGTTCTTTTGTCTACGGTGCATTTTATCTAATTCAATTTGAGCCTGTATCTTTCACTAAACTCTTGTTAAACTCAGGGATGAAGTGCACAGTACTAGGGCTAGAAGTTGTTCTTGAACTTCTACGATAGCAGGTGACCATCCAGCCTCTGAAGATCTGATGAGAATTTTCCTGTGGTGCCTTCAGACTCACTACATTTGAAGTCAGCCCATTTCCTTGCTGAAAATTTTGAACGTTAGAAAGTTCCCTGTCATAGTAGTTAAAATGTATTTTCCTATACTTTTTATTCGTGGATGAAGGTTGGAGAATGCCAGCATTCTTATTGAGGACTCCAGGGCTAGTACCTAACTCCCTCCAAAGTGCCAGTGATGGGTGAAGTTAACCCACATCGCAGGGCTGGAACTCATGTACCACCAGAACTGACACACAAAGCCTCGCGTTCATACTTGAAGCAGCATTAATTCCCAAACCTCTCGTCCTCGGTTTCCCCTCCTTCAGTCTGGGCGGGAGAGAAGGCTTATTCAGCATGAAGCTGTCTTATCCACAGTTTAGCAAATGTCTGTGGAGTCTGTAAAGTTGTTTCTATCATAATAAAAATACTTTAACTTATAACCTCGGAAAGAGACAGGCATGGGAGCCTTTATGAAGCCCAGAAATCCAGATGAGCATAACTTGAAAGTAATTTGAATCATAATGAGTAATTTTAATGTAAACAGGCAGGAGGAAAAATTTGCTGGATTCTGATATAGTACACACCCCAAATAAATGTCTTTTTATGGAAATATTAGCATCAAGGGAATCCAGGATGGTGCAGACGTCAGTGGCACAAAAGAGAAAGGATGTTTTCTGTGGCTGTAGGTTGGGGGTTTCAGCAGGAAAAGAAAGGCAATTATCATGCTATATGGCCCATGGTCATTGCAGATCTAGCTTCTAAATGGAAACCAGGGACAAAATGTAGCCATTTGAGAATATTGACTGGTTCTTATGAGGCCTGACAGAAAGATGAGCTGGAGGGTTTCTTAGGGATAGAGAGATACAGGTATCCCCAAATATCAGGTACCTGATACCCCTCTCCACCTAACATCCGCACTTATATTTACCCAGTGCATCTATCCCATTTGTCCCACTCTTTGTCCTCGCTCACATTGTTTTTTCTTTAAATAAATAAATTTATTTGTATTTGGCTGTGTTGGGTCTTCGTTTCTGTGCGAGAGCTTTCTCCAGTTGCGGCGAGCGGGGGCCACTCTTCATCGCGGTGCGTGGGCCTCTCACTGTCGCGGCCTCTCCCGTTGCGGAGCACAGGCTCCAGACGCGGAGGCTCAGTAGTTGTGGCACACGGGCTTAGTTGCTCCGTGGCATGCCTCACTCACATTTATTTGAAAAGAACCTTTACATTATTACAGCAGATGTAAGACCACAATCACTTGCCTTGAATAGAATGAAAACCAGAGAGCGTCACTAAAAGCTAGCCTGATGCTTTTGCATGCCCAGAGCTCTGAGACTCAGGTCTATTCCCTTTTGGTTGAAAAAGATGAGCAAAATGTGAGAAAGATGTTTAACGTGTCCTGACACCAAACTGAGTCTTTGACTTTGTTGTAATCAGAGTGATTTAAGAAAAAAAAAAGTTAAATAAAACATGGGCAAATTTCTCATTGTGGTGTCTACTGTTATTTCATGGGTTGTCCATGTGCTACTTCAAACCTTTTCAACTACTCCTATTACTAAGTACCCCTATCGATGGAGTCCAGGTCCCTCATTGAACAGATGGGATGCTGAGGACCAGAGAAGGGAGGAAGCCTTTCTGTGGTTCCAATAGCCCCCTCGCTCCCAGTTCCAGCTTCTCTCTTGTTTCCATCCCTATTTCTGTGATTCACCACAGCAGCTCTTAAATGAATGTTCAGGGAATACTGCATGTCCGGGCTAAACTGGGACAAATGGTTAACTCTCCTGGAAGAAGAAGCAACGTGAGGGTGGTCTCTCTGCATAGGACACACGGCCAGAACCCTGCAGTGCTAGGCTGCTGGCGCGACTCAGGCCTCATCTCAAAGACAAGGACACTCAGCTCAAAGGACAATCTTTGTTGGCTCGAAGTTTGGCTTCTAGAGTGGCAGCTGCTTCTACCAAAGCACGTGCTGTGAATCCAGAATTTTCAGAAGTAATCGCCAACCCTCAGAAAAGACATGATTACACCAAAACTTCTCCGTGCGTTCACACCCTGTTCACTTAGTGTCTTGCTGCAATTTTCTCTGCACTGCATTTTCATGCGACGGCTTTTGCCTTGGAGTATCCGCACATGCAAACAGATCCTGACTGATGTCCAGCTGGGCTCCTCCCCAAATGGAGCCAGATCATTTTGTGTTGTTTATTTCTCCTGCATTTTAAAAAGCATGCCTATTGCTAAAGCAGAGAGCATACTTTCAAGTTCAGTGGCAGGTCCATGGAAAGCTGGAAAGCTTCATTATTTCTACCTCAGGGGGTTTCATCAGTGTCTATCATAGGTGGCCTTGGAACAAGACCCTTGTTTCAGAGGTTAATTAAAAATTCAGCTTCCTGGGCCTTCCCCAGAATTACAGGGTCTGAATTTTGAGACCCTTGTAGTCCACATTTTAAAATAGGGCTCAGAGTCCTGTTCACCCTAAGCCAATGGGTGCCTTGCAGGGCAAATTGCCTTGCAGGGCAAATATTCATTCTCCACCTGGATGTGCTTCAATATGTGGTTTGCAACCCCTTCCAGCCCTGGGACTGTGCACTTCGTTCTGTAGTTGACACTAGTTTTGGTGGCAGGTAAAAAACAGTTAAACTGGATTAGATGAAATGTAGGCAAAGGGACTGCAAGTTCAGGTACAGCTGAATCCAGGTGTTCAATCTATCACCAGCCAATCAGTCAATGGGTTTTCACTGAGCACCTGCTAAGTGCTAAGTCCTGTGCAGGTCTCTGCTGAGAGGGAGGCAGTCCCTACCTTCAGGTGCCTTTTGGTTTGTTGGGAAGGCAGGGCACGTGTTTGAAGAGGCTTATCCAATGCAAGGCAAATAATAATACAAGAAGATGCTCTCACATATCTGCCATCCACAGGGCAGACCCTGTCCTGTTCCTTTACTAACTCACATTCCATTACTGCCTACCTGTGCTGATAACTCAAACATAATTCTTTATATTCATTTCTTGGTACTGTGCTGAGTTTGGGGCATGCATAGCACATAGCCTTGACCCTCCAGGAGCTCACATTTGACTGGAGCATGTGACCCTCGGAAGAGACCCGGGCAGCTAGACAGGTCTGACTGTGTCCCCATGCTCTGGAGCTTGGGAACACAGAGCCCCCAGCTAGTGACTCTGGGATCTGGTGCCCTGAGCCGCGGTTCTGTCGCGGCTTCTTGTGAGGAAGTCCTGTCTTATATGGCGTGTCAGTTTCCCACGTCTGCTGTAACAAATTGCCAAAAACTTGGTGATTTAAAACAACAGACATTTATTCTCCCACAGTTCTGGAGGCCAGAGGTCTGAAATCAGTATCACTGGGCCCAAATCAAGGTGTCAGCATGGTCCTGCTCCAGCAGGAAGCTCTCCGGGAGAACCCATTCTTTGCCTCTTCCGTCTTCTGGTGGCAGCTAGCATTCTCTGGCTTGTGGCTGCATTCCTCCAGTTTTCAAAGCCAGCATCTTCAAACCTCTGTCCGTTCCATCTTCACATTACCTTCTCTTCTGTGTGTGTCAAATTTCCCTCTGCCTCCCTCGCCTAAGGTCCCTTGTGATTGCCTTTGGGGCCACCAAGATAATCAAACCATCTCAAGATCCTTCACTTAATCACATCTGCAGATTACATCCTTATGGGGTGACATTCATAGTTCCAGGGATTAGAGCCTGCTATGGTCCGAATATGCAAACCCATATGTTGAAATCTTAACCCTCAAAGACGGTGGCATTAGGAGCTGGGGCCTTTGGGAGGAACTTAAGTCATGAGGATGAAATCCTCAAGAGTGGGATTAGTACCTTATAAAATAGGCTCCAGAGAGATCCCTCTCCCCTCCCATCTGTGTGGACACAGTGAACCAGGAAGAAGACGTTCACCAGAAGACGGCCATGCAGGCACCTTGATCTTGGACTCCCAGCCTCCAGAACGGTGAGAAACAAATTTCTGTTTTTTTAAACTACCCGGTGTGTGATATTTTGTTATACCAGCCTGAATGGCCTAAGACACCTGATGTCTTTGGGGTCCATTGTCCTGGCTACCACCCGTGGCTTCCTTGGTCATCAGGTGCAGGCTGGGCGTATACATATTGCCATAAGTATTCGCTCCACAAATGTGCAGTCTCTCGTCCCCTCTCTACGATTTTCTGGCCAGCTTCCCCAGGACACGTGTCCTCCTTGCTAGGGAAGAGCTCAAAGTCACAGGTCAGGCTGCAGCTCTGTGGCGTCCCCGGGAGAGGGCTGGCCCTCCCCCTCCTGTTGGCTGGAGGTTTGTGGAGAGCTCATCATTGCCTTGTCTCTCTCGTGTGAATGCCCGCATTCTGTGATCAGCAAGAGGGTCACAAGTCAGTGCATGCTCAGGGTCAGTGAGGAAACATAGAGAGATTAAGGGGACAAAGAGAGGGCAGGGCAGGACATCCTCCTGCTGGGAGTTAACCTAGCAGAACCACAGCAAGACAGGCAGGCGGCCCTGCCCTCCCAGGACCTGGCTCTTCTCTGTCTGAGAAGGGATACCAGGCTGCTCACGGCATTTCCTCTATCCTGCGTCCCAAGAGCCTGACTCCACACCTACCAATGGAAATGCTGCCTTCCTAACAGGGAAGCCAAGGGGCCCTGCCTTGTCCGGAGTCTCTCTGAAGTGTTGTATTCGTATCATGATTTCCCTTCTCGAAGCATCTCACAAGATGCTCAGGACCACCACAGCCTGGCCTTACCATGTCCATTTTCCAGATGAAGAGACTGAGGCCCAGAGAGGCCAACTGAGGACACAGGAAGGGAGAAGGATGTAAAGACCCCAGACTAGGGACACCCTGTCTGGAGATCGACCTCCTAGTCTAGGAGAAGCCTGTGTGTAAGAAGGGAGAGGAAAAGGCCAGCCCTCAAGTATTTCTGGACACAGCCAGCCTTGGCCTCTGCCCTCGCCTCTTCCGAAAACCTGGAGGGCTGGAGGACCCAAACACTTAGATGGTTCACACATTCCAGAGGTCTCAGGATACACATAACCTGACGAGGGTCTCCAGGACAGTCCTGTTGGGAATTGTGGGTCATTGGGGGAAGGTTTCTACAGATGCATAGGCTGAAGTTTTAACCAGGCCCCTCCTCTTCATCCCCAACCACACAACCCTCCTTATCACTTACAAAGTTATCAAGTCACTGCAGAGAAGCAGGTCACCGGGGTTGGGGTGGGTAGAGGCCTGGTCAGGCTTGATCCCCCAGAGAAAGTCATCTGGTTATACAGCCTGGGGTCCAATGGAATGATGAGCAATGGTTGAAGTTTTTTGCTGGGGAAGAAGGGAATCTGCTTTACCTGTCCCCCCCGTGTCTGAGAACTGACCCCAGTTGCCAAGACTGATACTCAGGGCCATGTTGGCCTTTCTATCATTGTCTTGTGGAGTGGAGCCAGAGTGGTTATTTGCCCCAGGCTGAGTGGGTCATCTTCTTTTTGAAGGGACTTAGGGTGGGAAGGCTCTGGGGGCCAGCCTCCTCCCATCAATGTGCTGGGGACAGTGGCTTGGGACGCATGGATTTCTCTCTTCTGTCCTAAAGAAGCAGCAAAAGCCGTCTGCAGAGGGAGACATGGAGGAGGCGATGCCAGCTTGGGGCCTGGCAGTATTCCCATCCTCCCTGCCCTGGGGTTCTCCTCTGTCCTCTGCTTCCTAATGACAGAATTCGCATGGTTGCTTGAGACTGATTGAGTGGCCCCTGCTACTTGCAACCAAAGGAGCTCTGACAGCGGCTGCAGCTGTGTGGGCCTCTGTGAACAGCACGGCCCCGGGCGTGGTTTGGGTAGAGGCTCAAGGACCCTAGATGGAGGGACAGCTGCTCTTCTGACACCCTGAGGTCCAGCAGGGGCTGGGGCTGGAGCCTGCTGACCCTGAGGTCAAGTACCCGCCCCCCCCCCCCAATCAGGAGAGAACAGTCTCTGTGGATGTCCTGAATGGCCAAGTAGGACACGCCATTTGAAAGTGGGACAGGATTCCTGCAGGCGGAGGGAAGCCAGGAAAGTCATCCCAGAATATGTGGATACTGGAGAGAGAGCACGTGGGGCCAGGGCAGGAAGGGGCATCACGAGGGTCAGTGATGCGAGCTCTTGGCTACCTGACCCTCACCTTGACGTATGCGCTCCCTCAAAGTTCCCTCAGGCATGACAACGTTCCCATTTAGACTAGGAAACTGAGCGTCAGAGAGCACGTTTGTCTCCTAGGGATGTCATAACATAAACTGGCCCGTTTAAAACAACAGAAATTTACTCTTCCACAGTTCTGGAGGTCAGAAGTCTGAAGCCAAGGTGTCCTGAAGTCGGGGATGTCCTCCCTGCGAAGGCTCTTGGGGAAATTCTGTTCCTTGCCTTTTCCAGTGGCTCCATGCATTCCTTGGCTTGTGGCAGCATCACTCCCATCCATGCCTGTCTTCACATTGCTCTCTCCTCTTTTCTTGTGTCTCCTCATCCATGTCATATAAGGACACTTGGCATTGGATTCAGGGCCAATCCAGATAACCCATGGTGATCTCATCTTGAGATTCTTAATTACATCTGCAAAGACCTATTTTTTTCCAGACAAGGACATACAGATTCTGAGGGTTAGGACATGGACACATCATTTTGAGGACCACCATTCAACTCCCTGTAGCAAGACTGGCTGATTTCCCACGGTCACAAACCTGTGAGACTCTGAGTGTGGGTTGGAGCCAGTCCAGCCTGAGTGCTGTGGTGTTTGCTGGATCCTGCAGGGACACATGGACATATGGGAGGAGCATAAGGTGGGGACAGAGGAGGGGGAAGCAAAGAGATAATGAGCTGCCCAGCGCTGGCTATCCCCTGTATGTACTGAGAGAAACCAGATATGTATACTGGATCTATGGCTCTTAGAGAAAAGCCAGTGTAGGGGGCCTGGGGTTGTGTCCACACCTTTGTAACTATGTCCCCACCAATGTTTCTACATGAACCATGGTTCACCCTCTTAGGAGACACCCTACAGATCCCACCGGCCACACTGCCAGCAGCATTGGCAGATGTCAGAGTCTTGAACACTGGAGAGAGCCCTTTGAAAGTGAAGGTGTTGGTGGGTAGGTCCAGGGATACGCCAGGGGAAGGGGGGATGTCAGGAGCTGGGTGGAGCAGAAACCCTTCTACTGGCAGAGACGAAGCTGTCCGTCCTATGCCAGGCTGCAGGGAAAGGCACTGCCCCAGGAGGTGACGGCTGAGCATAGGTGGCATTTGGCCAGCAGCTGGGGAAGGCGAAGGGACTGTGCAGGGCCCTGTGCCCCCTGCATCTTCATCACCCCGGACTGTCCAGCTCATCAGACTATGTATGTTATGCTCCAATATGCTGGGCACCCCAGCCCCTCTGCAGAAACAAATGGGGAACTTCATAGGGGATATGTCTGCATCCCCACCACACACACAGACACACACAGACAGGCTTTCGTGTGATGAGTACGAGAGGGTCTTCTTCCAAGGGTTTCCACACTCACCGCCCCGCACTCCTCCTTCCTTTGCTTTCTTCCCCAGCCTCACCATCTACTCTCTATCCCCCCTCTCAGCCTGCAAACCAGGAAAATGCACTCTTTCACCCAAACTCAAGTAAACCATCCAGTGTCACAGAAAGTTACGTTCAACACTAGGGAAAATTGAATTTATCTTGGAAATGTTTTATTCTTCCAAAAGTTCTCTTTGGCAAAGTCTAATGTATAAAAAAGCGTGAAATCCTACCGCTCCAGACGGAGCTGGCTCTCTGCCGAGCATTAAACCTTGGGTCCGAATCCCGCCTCACTCCCGTCAACCACTCTCTTTAACTCAAATGCCCATCAATGTCCCTGCTAAATGGGAGTCCTAGGCACATCTCATCTTATCATAATGTCACGAAACCCATAGAATTACAAATCAGGTTTAAGGCAGAAACCATGACAGCCAAATCTAAGTACACCAAAAGTACATTAAGTGTCTGTCTTCATTTAGCACCCCATTCCAGCCCCCTGCTCAGCTCAGGCCCACTCCACCCAGTGCTCAGATGACACAGCCTAAGACCCATTTTCGAGTGGACTGAAAGGTAAATGACAGTTCACCCTGCACACGAACATAGACAACTGTATAAAATATTTAAATAAAGACAGCAAAGAACAGAAGATTGCTGCAAAGCCTTTGGCAGACCCAGCCTTGGGGAACTTAGCAGTTTGAGATTCATTACAAATTTCATCTTTAATGTTATTTTTAGTTCAATATTTTGTAGTACTCAGAAGTAAATCTTGGTATGCTGTCTCCTCTCCCCTGGCTTCCTCTCCTCTGGTGTCTGATTCTTCAGTTTTACTGAAACCTAATGCGTTTTCAATAAAATTGATTTGTGATGTCGTAATGCTGTGTGTTGCCGTCTCCCATTCCTTGATGTAATGGGGAGAGGATGATTGCATGATTTGGCAAAGTGAGGCAGGTTGCTCTTTATTGTGGAATAAATTGGCATGAACTTGGAAACCACCCTGCAGCAGCACAGAAACTCGCCATGTATTCTTGCCTTTTGTGCTTTGCCATTTTGAAGGTCTAGCTTCCAATATCACTCCTGAATGCAAAGTGTCCACCTGTCCTCTCTAGAGAGTCACCACCTCAGATACAGATGCAAAGGAGAAGAGGAAATCTTGGGTTTCAATACTTACTGTTCAGTTCCCCTCTCGATATGACTTTCCACCTGGAAACCTCAAGCTGGTTTGGCACCTCCAAATGAAATTCTAAAAGAGACACCTGTCTGCAAGCTGGGGGTAGGAGAGGACCAGTTGACCAGAAGCTCTGTCCTGAGGTCATTCTGTGGGCTCTTCAGTCTTCTTGGGAGACTGCAGGGAGAATAAAGCCTTGTGCATGAGACAGCTGGCGAGGTGAGAGAGAACGCAGGGAATGCTGACTTGCTTGGATGTATGAACTTGAAGCCCCTGAAGAAGGAAGAGAACCCAGAAAATTCCTGTGATTTTGACTGAACTGAGATGGTCATTCTCATTTGTCATATTAGGACAGGCCCTGACTTCTGATCCAGGGAGATGAGGGGGTGGTGAGGAAGGTTCAGACTGAAGCTCAGAGCAGCTTGAGAGAAACAGATATTCGACTCCCAAATCAGGTGACCCGTGACATCTGCCAGAGAGAGACTTCATAGGCAAACTAGCCTTTCTGTGACTTGGATTTTCCATATCAAAAATGGGTCTGATTCCCTTGGCTTCCTGTTTTATTAGGACAGCTGAGGGTGAAGGCATACAAGAACTCTCCTAGCATTAGTGACGTGTTTACGTATGAAAAAGCAAAAGGCGAGAACCGGGGTGCTTATCTGGGTAATTTACACTTAAATAAAACCCAACAGTTGTATTCACTTAATTTTTTTTTTTTTTTTTTTTTTTGCGATACGCGGGCCTCTCACTGTTGTGGCCTCTCCCGTTGTGGAGCACGGGCTCCGGACGCGCAGGCTCAGTGGCCATGGCTCACGGACCCAGCCGCTCCGCGGCATGTGGGATCTTCCCGGACCGGGACACGAACCCGTGTCCCCTGCATCGGCAGGCGGACTCTCAACCACTGCGCCACCAGGGAAGCCCTATTCAAATAATTTTTATTGGAGTCAAGTTGATTTACAATATTGCGTTAGTTTCTGCTGTACAGCAAAGTGATCCAGTTATACATATACGTATATCCACTCCTTTTTAGATTCTTTTCCCATATAGATCATTGCAGAGTATTGAGTAGAGATCTCTGTGCTATAGAGTACATTCTTATTAGTTATCTATTTTATATGTAGTAGCGTGTATATGTCAATTCCAATCTCCCGATTTATCCCTCCCCCTTTCATTCGAAAAGATACATGCACCCCAATGTTTATTGCAGCACTATTTACAATAGCCAAGGAAGCAACCTAAATGTCTATTTAAGGATAAATGGATAAAGGAGTCCAATAGTTTTTAAAGCAAAGATACTCAGAAGTTTCAACTCTGGGACCAAGTGTACCTAGATCATTCATGCTAGGGATTCGTGGAGTGAGTGCTGTCCTAAGTAACCTGTTAGGGGATGAGAAAGAGGCGGCGGAGACAAGGGAAGAAGCCAGGCAAGGATACTGGTTCAGCCGGAGTCTACTTTCAGGTCCATGCGGAACTCTGGAGTGTTAATGGCACCACGAGTTGTCCCACCTTGAGGCAAGGGGTCTAGGCTTTTGGATTCCTGTTTTAGTCTGCCATTGGTTGGGCCACCTCCAGGATATTTCCAGGTGAGGAGACTCCCCCAGGGCTGAGGATGGTCCTCAGGAGATGTGCAAACTCGTTACCACTGATATTCACAGTGGCCTGAGATAGGAGCCATGGCCCGTTACAGGTGGGTCTGGCGGGGCACCACTCTCCAGTGAAATTTCATTCTAACATTTCCCCTCTGAGCTGAGAGCTACACTCCAGATCCACGAAGGCAAGAAACCTCACTGTGCTTCAGTAAGTTTTTGAACATCTCAGAAGAAAAACACATTAACTGATAATGGTTTGCGCGGAAAGGAAAGCTGGTGATTTGCAGCAGCATCTTAGGAGAGGAAGGAGAGGAAAGGGTCAACTTGAGAGCAACAGAGGGACTGTTTTTGCCTCTATCCTGTGACATGACATTCTTTCACTTAAGTAGCTGCTGTTAGATTCCATGAGAAAATACGTGTAAAGCATTTCACACCATGTCTGGCACATAGTAACCACTCAATAAACGTTAGCTTGTTATTATTATCATTTTCCTAAACAGTGAGGTCAAACCAATTAGCTGGGCTTTTCTTTTTAATGAAAACTCTGATAAGATAATCTCCTTGTGAGGTAGAAAGGCTTTGAATCCCTTGTTAACTGGGATGATTAAAATGCACTTGATTATGCTGGGGCAGCGACAGCATATAGATTTCTTACATGCCCACTCCAACTGAGTGTGGTGGCTGCTAT
Source organism: Monodon monoceros (assembly GCF_005190385.1). NCBI lineage: Eukaryota > Metazoa > Chordata > Mammalia > Artiodactyla > Monodontidae > Monodon > Monodon monoceros. The sequence goes on from NW_021703766.1 coordinate 39,380,450, forward strand.
TGTTTGGAAGAATTCTGAGGCCATATCTAGGTCCAGGGAGAGGGGTTTCACTGATTAATTAGTCGTGTCTACCACCTACCCTAGAGAAGAGGTGTGAGCATGTGTCATCTGTGGCATCCTTGTCCATTGGAATCATCAGAATTCATGGCTTTTATTAATCATAAAGCTCCAAGGAAGTAGAGGACGAGCACTGCTTCTCTCCTAAAGCAGCAAGTACACGCTTGGGGCTTTTCGCTTTGCAGAGGTGAGGTAGGAAGAAGTCCCCAGAATGTGTCACAGGTAAAGATATTTTCTCAGTAGTACCTGAATTTTCCCAAAAAAGGAAGAGAAAGGAAGAGGGGGAGAAGTTGGAGGAGGGGAAAAAGATCTCCATGATTTGTAGCATCTAATAACTAAAAGCATTAATATCCAGAATATGTGTGGGTCTCTAAACACATAAATAACTGCAAATAAATAATAAAGAGACAAACGTCTCAGAAGAAGAATGGACAAGGCTAGAACTTCTTCAATGAAATCCAACGGCCAAAACCAAGAGCTGTTCAGTTTCACCAGTTGTCCATGATATGCAAAATAAAACAGCATCCTATGCTCCAAACTGGCAAAACTTTTCAATCTGACAACATGAAAGGCTGGGAGGATGTGGAAACTGAGTGGGAGTATGTGTGTTACAAACCCTTAGGATAGCAAACTGGCAATCTCTAGAATGACTAATAAGATGTGCAGATCTTCTGCCCTTCCAGCATCTCTGTCTCTGGGTGTGCGCTTCAGTAAAACTTTGCTCAAGGAGTCACACGGAAGGATGCTTACAGCAAAGGCCAAAATTAACCAAACTGCCCATCACCGGGGAAATGGGTAAGTAGAGAGTGAGCAGACGTAGAACATACAGCTCACCTCTGAGCAACAGAGAAGCATCCAATCATATTCACGGAGAGAATAAGGACAGCAAGAACGACAACTTCCCACTCATCTGCACCATATATGTCTTCTCTGAATACAAAGGAAGCGACTGGAAGCTGCATCCGTGTGGATAATTATAAGCCTATATGGGAGGGATTGGAATGGGGAGGGTCAAAGGGAACTTTAGTTTTATTTATAATTTTTAAGTTTTTACTGTAAGAACATGTTCATGTATTCTCTGAGTAATTAAGTTCATTTTAAAAGAGCCCTGGCTCCTGGACCAAACATAATACAGGAGGGTGGCAGGGTGAGGTCAGACAGACAGATATGCTGTGTGTCCCTGTACCCACAGTAGCCTTGGGGCCCCTTCTCCTTGGTGTCCACTGACTGCATCATTATTGAGCTCCGTCGGAAGCTGGTTACTCAGAGGGCAGCCTGCAGCATCCCTATGGGTTACTGCTTGAAGTCACGTTCACAGAGACAGAGGTGTAGGGCGGGCAGGGAGTGAATGCCAGTACTCGCATTACCCAGGCTTTGGGAGGCTCCTGGGTAGGCTCCTGCCACCTCTGGCATTTTGGATCAGCCTGTGAGCGGCAGAGGTAATTTGCTATGGACCTCCTGCCCTCCTTGTCCGCGGCGCTGGATGGTAAGTCTCTCCATATTGACGTCTCTGTGGCGTTGAGAGTGGGTGACCCATGACTGCTCAGAGGGGTTTCTTCCCTGACTTCTGCATCTTTCCAGACTCTAAAACCACTAGGCAGAGACACCTCCTGCAAATCCCTCAGATGCAGCTTCTGGGTTTTTTTGTTTTGTTTTTTGTGGTACGCGGGCCTCTCACTGCTGTGGCCTCTCCCGCTGTGGAGCACAGGCTCCGGACACGCAGGCTCAGCGGCCATGGCTCACGGGCCCAGCCGCTCCGTGGCATGTGGGATCTTCCCAGACCGGGGCACGAGCCCGTGTCCCCTGCATCGGCAGGCGGACTCTCAACCACTGCGCCACCAGGGAAGCCCTCAGCTTCTGTTTTGAGGGCTGGTCAGACCTTTCTAGTCTTCCTCACCACCATTGCTGCATTAACGATGGCGGCCCATCACCTCTGGTTGTCACAGGCTCACTCCCCAGGCCAAGTCTCTTCTCTGCTGGCCAGTCATCCCTGCAGTCTCTCCTCTAGGCCCAGCCCCTGGGGAAGGCTCCACTCTCTGACTCTCATGAATGGTTTGTTTTAGATTCACTGGTGAAAAACCTTCTTTATTTCCTTTCTCAAGGCTAAGACAAGAGGACTTGACACAGCCTGAGCATTCTTGAGACGGGCCTGGGAGAGCTCAGGCTGGGGGTGCGGACGTGTGTGGAAGCAGTTTCCCCTACCCTCTCTGTCCTTCCATGACCATTCTTGTGCCCACCGCCCCTTCCCTTAATTCACACTGCCATCATCCGTGCCGAGCCGAGCCCCTGGACAGACTTTCTTGCCACCAGGGTTGCCCCCTTCAGCCTGTTTCCTGCACAGCAGCCAGGACCACTGCTTTCAGGGAGAGGTCCTAAATCCAAGTGTCCTTGATCACTGTTGTTAATTATTGAATACTTGCCCACTGCTTTCAGGGAGAGGTCCTAAATCCAAGTGTCCTTGATCACTGTTGTTAATTATTGAATACTTGCCGAGAGCATAGGATACGGAGTGGCTCACAGCGAACTCCGGTATGCATACCCTTAACTGCCACGCTGTTCACCACGTTGGCATCGAGAAGAGAGGTCAGAGATGGATGTGGTCCTCAGAGTCAGGGGTTCCAGGCCAGAGTGACGCAGGGGAGGATCATCTGAGGTCCAGGCAGCATCTGTGGCTCAGAGTCAGAATGTTTCCCTTCAGTTCTTTTTTTTTTTTTTTTTTTTTTTGCAGCACGTGGGCCTCTCACTGCTGTGGCCTCTCCCGTTGTGGAGCACAGGCTCCGGACGCACAGACCCAGAGGCCGTGGCTCACGGTCCCAGCCGCTCCGCAGCATGTGGGATCCTCCTGGACCGGGGCAGAAACCCGTGTCCCCTGCATCGGCAGGCGGACTCTCAACCACTGTGCCACCAGGGAAGCCCCTCCCTTCAGTTCTTGACTCAGCTGCCTAGAATTTTGAGGCCACTGAGTGATATCCCAGGTAGCTGAGCCTAGACTGAACCCAGGTTTCCTATTTCCTCCTGTGGGAGAGGGGCACTGCTGTCTGAGTGTGGAGTGGGTCACTCAAGCTTAGCCTCTCATTCGTCAAATCACCTGATCAGCAGGAATTTATTGAGAACCCACTGTGTGCCAGGGACTCTTCAAGACTTGCAGGATGCAGATAAGGACACAATCCAACCTTTCATCTAGCAGAAGGGATAGAAAGAGAAATTGAAGAGCACAGAGTGGCAGGTGCTACTGGGGCAGAAAGGAAAGGTGCTCTGGGCACACGCACGTCCCTCGACTCCGGGGAGGCTCCTTAGCTGACCCCGTCCCTGCATCCCCAGCAGAGTGAGCAGCATTACACAGGCATAGATGTGTGAGGAAGCTTGGTGCCTTCTCCCCAGAAGGTGCATTTCAGAGAGGCTGAGGTCTCCTGTGGGGGTGAAGGTCGAGGAAGAGCTGTGTGGTGTAGGAGCCCCACCCATATCACATCTGCATCCTCAAGGGTGCTCACACGCGACGTTCCTACTGCAAGCCCCTCGCACCACAGGACCCTGCCTGTGCCTGCAGGTGAGGCATCCTGGAATGCCAGGGAGCTCACACCACCAGGAACAGCCTTCGCCCGTTGGGTGGGACCAACCCGTGGCTCATCCACACAGGGTCCCAGTCTATCCCAGCAGGTCCGAACCCCGCTGCCCACAGCAACCACCTGCTCACGGACGCCTGCATGACCTGCCTCCCTTTCCTGCCTCCCCCCTCATGTTTCCTGGGATGACCTCCTACATGAAGAGCCACACCAGTGCCCTCATCTAAGGGCTGGCTTCTGGAACACATCACGCAACCTGAGACAAGACATGTGAGAAGAACCTGGTTTGGGCCCTACCTCACCCCTTGTGTGTGTCTCAGTGGGCCTTCCTGCCCCATTCAGGAGAGGTTCTGGCGTGTCTGTTTCTGCCACACCTGCCGACAGGTCAGCGCAGCGAAGGCCAGCCTCCTTCCAGCCTGGCAGGCCCTGCCTCGCCCTCTGCAGTCTTCCCACCACAGCCACACCCCTTGTTTACCAAATGCTCAATTTTGGTTATGTTACTATAAAAATCAAGCAGCTGGCAATTCCAGCTTGATTAGCAGGTCTCCAGTTTTGATTAGGAAATTACTGTAGTAATCAAGGTTAATTCTCGTCGCAGTGCTCAGCAATAGATTTTGTATTTCGCAGGGAAATGGTTTTCCTGCCTAGGATGGAGAACATCTCATGAAAGAAACCTAAAGAGAGGAAAGGAGAGCATTGCCTCTGAGCGGCATTGAGATCGGACGCCTGCCAGACTCCGTTGTCTGTTCTACCTTCAGATAAGCCCTTTCCTGGGGCAAAGGAGCCTGGACAAGACCTCCTGAGAAATACCAGGTCCCCCGCCTTGGGACTTTCTCAGTGTCTTTGAGAAACTTGGGAAATACTTCTTTGCTGGAACTGAAATCCCCCAGCTGCTGGGGCCAGGGAGTCAGTGCTGGAGATCAGAGGTGCCTTGAACTGAAGGAGGTCTTTAAATGCTTCCATGTGAGGCAGAGGAAGACAGCTTCTGTGCAAGCTGGTTGGGGCAGCCGCTCCACTCCCCACTCTGGGGGCGGTTGCTCTCTCCAGGGAATGAATGTCATCTATGGAAGGAGTCAGGAGTTCCGATAGATGCTCAGGCTTGGGAGAAAGCTCTTGGGACGGTGGAGCCCTGCAGCTGAACTTCATTTCTGACTTTGCCCTGGCTCCAGTGTTTGGACTGTGGACCCTGGACGAGTTGGGATAAAGGTGTCCTGTCCCACAGATCAGGCAGGAGAGAGGAGGTGCCCCTCCCCCAGGCTCTCTCTGCGAGCCCATTCCTCCCTGCTGTAACTCCCTGTGCTGTAATCACTAAATGTCAGCAAGAGAGGGTTTGTCTCCAGTAGGTGACGTTTGATTTCAGTATCTCTTTGGGGATGGATACCGTCAGTCCATAGAGTTCACGTTTGTTGGCAGGGAAGTGGCACCAGAGTTAAGACCGTGTTGGAGGCTCGGATGTGCCCTGGCCCCGTCCTACCCTCTGAGTCAGAAGGCAGCTTACGGGGTTGCTCCCCCTTCTATACCATCCTCCAGGCAGCCCCTCACCTACATGTCTATGAGTACCCACCCCCTCACCGCACCCCCACTGCTACACACACAGCTGCTCTTAGCTCCGCCTGGATACGAAGATGAAATGAGTCCCACTGCAGCCCTGCCCCTCACCCTGTCCTCCAGACAGTAGGAGCTGGTGTGTGCCCTGCTGTAGATCCTGTGCTGGGAGATCTTTCTCCAGGACTACCGGGTAGGTACAGCAGCCGATTAAAACCCAGGCCACCCTGTATTCTTGGGGTCTTAGGGAGGGTCTTGTTTCTTGGCGCCTCCCCTTCCTATATCGCCCTTTGACTTCTGGAGTCCTCAAAGCTTATGAGTACCTTTACAAAGTGGGGATGAGGTGAGGTGGGGCTTTGGCCCAGAAGGAGCTGGAGGGAACACTCCCGTCTGGGATGTGACGATGCGTCTGAATGTTCAGTGTGTCTGTGGGAGCACACCAGGAGCGTTGGACTGCTCTGGGGGGAGGAAGGCCAAGAGGTGCCCAAACCTCATTTCAATATGTTCTATGAGGCAGAAGTGAAAAGCTTTTTTTCCTCAACTACGAAATCTGGGTGCCCCCAAACCCCTTAGAACTCTCAGGCCAGAGCTCTCAAATCTTCATCTCTGTGTCTTTGGCAGCTGCATAAGCCCACCCATCCTTAAAGTTTTCTTTTGTCACCAATGTTCTGATGTGGCTTTTGGAGCAGTATGAATAAGCCCCCATGGAAACAGAGAGCTCCGGGCAAAGGACAAGAGTCCAGAAATAGTGAAACTCTCCCAGGTTTCCTGGACTAAGAGCAATTAAAATTTCACACCTGTTTGGGTGGCGTGGGCAGGAGAGTTGCCAGGGGAAAGTGCAGTAAGGGTGGTGAATCACAGTTCACTCCTCGCTCTGAGCCAGACTGTTACCCAGACTCAAGTCCCATCTAGCCTTGTCTACATCTGATCCATTACTTGTGCATTGTATGACGCTGGACAAGGCACTTACTTCTTTGTACCTTTGTACCTCAGTTTGCTCATCTGTAAAATGGGCCTTGTAACATTATTAATTCAGAGGGTTGTGTAAGGATAAATAATAATACATGTAAAATGTTTTAACTTTTCAAAAAAAGTAGTGCTTAGATATTATCCATTATTAAGATTTCATAAGCAACAATGGTCCAAGAGGGCAGCCCCCAGTGTGCAGTCTTGTGTTTGATTCATGTTTGCTGATGAGCTGTTAGCCAGAGCAAGTAATGTGGCCAAGTCCAGAGTCAATATGGGAGGGCCTGGAACTGGGAGGTATGACTCATCGGGGCCACTAATGGAACAATTTACCACAAATGTGTCTATTATTGTAGTCTTAATTTTGATGGTGATTATTGGCTTAGAAGAGAAATTCCTTATCATGCTAAGTGAGCACTTTCGTATTCACTCTGGAATGAAAATATGTTCCCAGGTTACCATTTTACCTAAAATTCAGTTAAAACACTTTGTCCACTTCAGTATCAAAACGACTCTTCATCCAGATGTGCTTGTGAATTTTCTTCGTCCAGCCCTGTCAGTGGTTATTACAATGTCTGAGTCTTCCTACATTCTTGTTTCCTTGTCCCTCCCCTCCTGTGTCCATTGGATTTCCCCCTTTTCTCCTTCCCATACCTTTTGTTTTGGCCTAAAACACCAGTGGGATGGGAAAGACAGGAGAAAGAGGATAGCCTTGAGGAAGAAGATGTGTCAGGGGTAGACAGAGAATCTAAGGGCCACACCCTTCTCTGTGGGCTGTTAGATACTAGAAAAAATGAGTTAGTCTGAAGTGTATTTCCCAGACTAAATTTTACAAATTTGCTTAGTACTATGCAGATCTTCCTTTGTAGGTCCGTCAGCAGAGAAAAGCACCATCATGTTGGTGCCTTGTTGAAGTTGTCACCATATTGCCCTGCAATAATACTGTTGAATCAGAACCCAAGAACAATGGCTTTTGGCATTGTCTTTCTGTTAGTGATTGCAGTTGATGTCATTTTGCCAAATAAAATTATAAGCAAAATGGATGTTTTGGGTCAGAGTGCAGCAGGGAATATATAGCTGCATTTCCCTCAATAAATCTGCCCTCTTTTGCCTGAACAAAGACATACAACCTATAGTGATTGACATTTTCACCACTAAATTATGCTATGTCTGTTTCTCGAAGAAATGTCTCCATTCCAAAATTAGCTACCCATCAACATAACATAAAATAACTTGAACACGGTGTCATTTCACAAAGATATTGATTCACGCAGACTTACTGGATTAAAAACTGGTTTCCCATAAAAGGGAGTAGTCACTATGTCTTTGGGAGACAGAAAAAATATACACTTTAGAACAAAGTATATTGGTACATTTAAGCCTGATTGCTGAGCTCAAATGAACAGAACAGTTTTCAGAGGCAACATTGCCAATGAAGAGAGAGGTGACACAATGCAACTTACAAATGAAGCCAGGGGTGATGGAAAGCTAATAAAAAAAGACAACTATTTATTTATTTGGGGCCTCTGATTTTACTTTATTGGATTACACAAAGATTTAATTTTTCACTGAGTCAATCTGTATAAAAGTTCAACTGATTGGAGCATATATTTAATTCCCAAATGCCTTTTCTTTCAACCCCTACTTCTTCAGAGTTGGACAACCTTTGGTGTCCCGAGCGTCAAAGAGGTTTGGCTTATGTTGGAGCAACCAGACCAGGGGAGACGTTTGCAGGCAATAGGTGATTTACTCAGCTCCCAGTGACAGCCAATCCACTCTTGCTTCCTTGAGGACTGGATTTGCCAATAGGTGGAGAAAATATGTTTCTTTGCACTTTTTTAAAGTGTGCTTTCTTCAGTGGAGTTCCGTGGTAATAAAGTAATTGAAATTAGTCTTCCTAGTCACTAATCTAACAAAGTATCCCATGGCATTTAGATAACATTCCAACACCTGACCATAGGTTCCACGGGATTGGCTCAGTTTGCTTTTCTAGACGCACCTCTTTCTGCCCTTCTGCCTGCCACGTCCAGGTTGGTCTTGCTTGTCCCTTGAATGTGTCATGCTGACATCCACCCTGGCCCTTCTATTTGGACTCTTTTTCAGCTCTTCCCATTTCTGCATCCTTTTTTTGGTTTTCATTGGATCTCTGTTCCTCAGAGATGCCTTCCCTTTATTTCATTATGGCATCTTTTTACAGTCATCGCCTCCCCGTGGAACGTAAACTCCTTGGGGACAAGCAGGGGCTTTCTTGGTCTTGCTGATGGCTCTGTTCCTGTGGCCCCACATGGTGCTGGGACACAGAAGGCACTCAATGACTGAATGGATACATTTCTGGGAGGAAGATGCAGAAACGGAAAGTTTTCATCTTGACTCGGTTCCAACTTCCTGTCATATCATTGTAGGATAATTATCATCTTTGAATTTCAGTTTCTCCACCTTTAAATAAGGAGAGTGGTGTTTCTTTGCTGCCCAGAAATGGTGCAAAGATGAACTATTGTAAAACAAAACAGAACAAAGCTATTTATCTATTTGCCTTTAAGGCACTTTTCTGGATTATTCACAACAGGATCAAAGGCTAGGAGTTTATTAATCTAGAAAACCAGCTGACTTTGGCTGTGAGGCCACATCCTATCTGAGGACTGAAGTCTCTCCGGCTGGTGAGGCATCCCTTTGGAAATGCCTGTGGGAGCTTCCACAACTCCAACAACCCGTTTTTTTCAATTTATCTTCTGGTGCTGAAACAGATCTCTGTTTCTGCCACTGAACACTAGATTAAGTAGTTGTATTAAAAATGAATATTTTAAAGCATGAGAATCACACCCATCTGCTGGCCACCCAAGGAGAGACATGTGCAAAGGAGACCCAGAAGGGACTGCAGATTCGGGGTCCCATTTCGTGTTTGTTTCTTGGTGGAGCTGACTGAGTGAGCTGGCAGGTAGAGTGGGCCTGCTACTTCACCCATTGCTTTTCTCTCTCTGGTTCCCATACTGCCCAAGTAGGAGTGTGTGGGCCTCAGTCCAACAGTGGTAACCCCCCTGTAGTTTCAGGCTGTTCCAGATGACCGGAGCTTGAGAAATCCTCTGGAGAGTGGTAGAGACAGCTGGTGGACCCCCACATCCTGGGAGGGCTTGCTAAGTGCCGTCCCATCTGAAGGCAGCTGAGGTGACGGCTCACTTGGACATCTCTCTCCAGGTAAGAGAGGTCTCAGTGCTCCAGGGACAGCCTCAGATTCCCTCTCTTCCGATGCTGGGAAAGCCTTGCTCACCTGACTCGTGGGTTATCAAACCTGAAATATCTAAGGCAGCAGTTCAGCAGGATCTAATTTGCAGAACCTGGAAATAATCTTGTAAAACTGGTACCAAAAATCTCCTGTTGCTGCTGACTTTGGATCCTATGAAATCAAGTAGTGTTTATTGAACAGTCCCTAATTTCTGTCCTTACCTTGTAGGTCCAAAGCAGTTCTAGAGGTCTCTCCAGACAAAAGGCCTGGACTTGGCACCTTAGCTGTCACTCAGCTTTGCATGGCTTTCCGCTGTGTTCTATCTTGAGACAGTGAATCCAATGAAGATTTTTTTAAAAACACTGGATGCTGGCTCCAGTTTGCAATTAGATAAGTGTGAAGCTGATTTAATCCAGTGCATAATTCCAGGGGAATGAGAGAAAGGGGGAAGGAGGAGACGGCCCCAGGGAGGAGAAGCCCCAGGAGGGTAGTCTCAGCCATTCCCACACGTGGCCCGCTGGCTCTGTCTCAGGAGCCAACCGCCTCTCCAATTTTTCGACCCTTGCTTCCTTGTTTGTCCCCAACACCCACCCCTGCGGTGACTTGGTAATTTCCATTCCATCCTTGCTGAAGATAAAAGACACCATGGGCGGGATCCATGAATAAAAGTCGTTATTTATCGATGCCAGTTTTGGGGAACATTTTTCCTTCTGATTCATGAGCCACTTTTCTACATTCGAAAAGCAGTTCATAAATCGTTCAGCACCAGCAGAAATTAATAATAATGAATCCATTTACATAAAATAGTCTCATCCTGCCAGGTGCTGATAATATTGGAAGCTAGAACCTCATTGAGAAGCTGGATGGCATGTGTGTGTGTGTGTTTCCCACACATCAGAACTCATGCCTTTTATTTTTGAGCTTAACCAAAAGTTTAATTATTTAGTGTCCAGTCTTGATTATTATTTGCTATTTGGACATGCTATTTGAAAAAACAGAAAAAGATAAAAATAAGAGAAATAATTCAGTATCTTAAGAAGATAGAAGCCGTGTAAGAGTTCATGTCTGGTCAAATTAACAGTTCTGAAAAATGCATCAATCTACAGAGTCATTAATTCCCAGGAGAGACCATCACTGTTTGACTACACACACACACACACACACACACACACACACCCATGTGCACATGTAAATACACACAGAGCTCCTGGAGCAATAAAATGAAGGCAATGTCAGTGGGTTGATTTACCATAAACTGTTTTTCCAGAGCAATGACAAGGAGCACAAATTCTCATGGTTATTAGTAGGTCTCCTGTCAAAAAACAGTACTGGGATCAAAAGAGCTGGCATGGCATCCAGATGAGACAAACTAAATCGAGTGCTTGCCTAGAGCAGAGCACCACACTCTACAGAATGGACTGGGCAGTTGGGCAAAATTTTTGTTCTGTTCTGTTTGAGTTTTCCTCTCTTCAGAGACAGAGGGTTAAGCCCGCATATTCCTCAGCTCTAAGAGCTTTACTATCACTTGTCTGTACGTGGTCCCTTTCTTGTGTTGTGTATTTTATTCCCCTTCAACTGCTTGCTCTACTCCTTACAGGAAACTGTTGAATTTTTTTTCATGTGCATTTTTGTTTAGTTTGCATCTATATTTAACTTATGTAAGTGATATTGTTATTTATCTCATTCTGTATCTTTCTTGTTTCCCAAGCACCATGATTCTGACATGTACCCATGTTGTGAACACACAATCTAATGCTTCTGGTCCTATTGTCATCTGGATAATGATGCCCATCCATTCTCCCGGGAGACGCTGCCCAGATTGCAATTGGGTTGCACTGCTGTAAAGAGCGTCTTTTGGGATGAGGGCGAGGGTTTCTTTGGGATACGTGTCCAGCAGCAGAGTTGCTGGGTTAGAGTGTGTACATATAGTCAATTTGAGAAGGTGGGACCAGATGCTGTCTCCACTGCCACCAGCAGTGACAAGAGTCCCATATGCCTGCCAACACATGGCATTATCCAGCTGTCTATTTTGCCATTCAAAAAGGTGTGAAGTGCTATCTTGTCTTAATGGCATTTTTCTAATTACTAATAAATGTGAGCATTTCTTTATATGCTTATTAGCCTTTTTAATCTCTGCAAGTTGCCTAAATATAGCCGTTGTACATTTATTTTTCCTTCTGGGGCTGCTATCCTCTTCTTGTTAATTTATAGGAATTCCTTGTCAGTTTTGGACATCATAGCGATCTCCTCTTATTCCATCATTGCCCATTAACTATTTGTAGTGTCTTCAGTTGAACAGAATTTATTTCTTTTTCTATAGTCCTATGGTAGGAAGGCTACTAAGACAGCCCCCAAAGATCCCTGCATCCTGGTATTCACATAGTTGTGAAGTCTCCTTTCCTGGAAGATTGGCTGAACCTAGTGACTTACTTCTAACGGAGGGAGTATGGCAAAGATGATGAGATGTCACTACATGATTACATTGCAAAAGATCGTGGCTCTCAGTCTGCTGGCAGACTCTACTGATGAAGGAAGCTGCCATTTTGGAGGGCCCCCTGTTGCAAGAAACTGAGAGCAGCCTCCAGCCAATAGTCAGTGAGGAACTGGGGTCCTCAGGCTAACAGTCAGTGGAGAAGTGAATTTTGCCGACACTCATACGAGCTTGGAAGCAGATTCTTCCTCAGTCGAGACTTGATGTCTGCCGCTCTGGTGACACTTCAATTGCAGTCAAGAGAGACCCTGAAGTAGAAGACCCAGCTAAAGGCCCACCCAGGTTTCTGACCCATGGGGATGAAAATACACATGTTTTAAGCCAGTATATTTGGGGGTAATTTGTTACTCAGCAATAGATAACTCACACCAGTTCTATGGTTGTAATTCTGATAGTTGTCTTTAATCCATTTCCATTTCACCATGGTTTCTAAGCTTAGGAAGAAATCCAGCTTTATTTTTCAACAGAATTGTTTTGTATTTCAGCCCTGCCAGTTACATTCTGTCTCACAAGGTGAGGTAAGGTATGAAGGATGGCTTGAGGCAGTGCCTCCCTCACAGAAAGCATGGGGAGAGAGGCGGCTGCAGACATGATTATTTCCTGCTGTGCCATCTCAGCCAGGGGCCATCGGAGGCCATGTTTTCCAAATGTGTCCAGCAGTGGGTCTTTTCCTGGCTCACCCTTTCCTGTAGCTGAGTCCTCAGGAGCTTACTTTGAAACATAAACCACTGAGAAGGTTAAGACTTTGTCCCTGAAGTCTCCTCTGAGAGACAGTTCTCTCTATAAGTGTAAGGAAAAGAACCCGGGTTCTATTGCTGCATTTCCTACCTACCAGCTGTGCTCCACTGAGAAGATTCACTTCGGTTTTGTGGGCTCAGTTTCCCCATCTGTTGAGTGAAGTAGGTGGATAGGGTGACTTCTTTCCACCTTAACAGCTGAGTGGAATGGAGCCATCTCTGCTCCTTGAGAAGCAATAGAAGGGCTTTGGAGAGTGAGGGTTTCTACAGTCTGGAGGAGCAGAAAAATGCAGGTTGGTGCTCACCTAGAGCAGACGCAGGTCAGGGCCTGATGGATGGCTCTTTCCTCTGGCAGCAGGAGATGCTTCTGGGGGACCTGCCTGGTGTTCAGGACCTCCTCTTCTATACGAGGACCTCAGCTTGCTCAGATGAGATCAGATCTGTTAAAACAGCTCAAATATCTCACTGTGGGCTCTTGTCTCTTATCACAGCCACGATGCATTTTGACAAAGATTTCTGCCTTTAATTTCCAAGTCTATGTTAGGGAGAGAAATGAAATGTGTGTGATTCTGACTCACTTCAATGCAGTTCAAGGAGGTCCCACCCAGACAGCCTTTTGAAGTCATTCCTCCTAACGAGGGAGTCTCACTGCTCATCTGATCCACAGAGATAGGCGAGGAGGCACCCACATACCAAAGACTTTCTAGATGGGTTTGGAACTTTGCAAAATGCTCAGCAGGGTCATAAGTTCCAGTCTCAGCAGCTCATAGTAAGTATGAAAGTTTCCTGGAGGAAGATGCACTTTTGTGATAGACACTCAAATGTATGGGTTGTATGCATTATATGGATAGGGTGAAGTCACCGCCACCTGGGGCTGCTGAGTTACATACACAGGTGGTTCTGGTTAGAGAGAGAGCGCTGTCACCTGCGATTGATGTGGAATCTGATTAGCTCCTGCCTCACCTATGCTATTTCTTAAGTTGTCATTGAGAAACCCATAAACCCCAACGAAAAAAACCAATACTACTAATACTACTAATACTATGACCACTACACCCATGGTGCTTCTTGAGCGTTGCCATCTGATTTACACACCCCATCTCCTTGAATCCTCAAAACTGTGAAGGCAGTACCCTTATTATCTCCATTGTACAAACAAGTAAGCAAAGATGTGTTCCAGGGTCAGCCAAAGAGGTGATGTGACAGTGACTATCAACTTATCATTGATTAAAAAAATTATGGAAAAGTTAGGAGACAAATTAGGAAATGACGTTTGCAATTTTTTTGACCAACAAGGGGATGTAGCAAGATAATGCAAAGAACGCCAGCAGATAAAGAAGAAACAACTCAGGAAAGAGACAAAGGGTGTGAAACAAGCAATTTACAAAAGAAGAAATCCAAAGTGTTAAAAACCGTACAAAGAGATGTTCAGACCCATGAGTAATCAGAGGAATGTCAATTAAAACAATGAGGAGATGCCCCTTTGTATCTATTGGACGGGCATAAAAGATGATGCTAATTACCGGCAGGACATGAGGCTACAGGAACTCTCATGGGGAGTGAGTGGGGGTGTGGACCAATGCAAGCATTCTGGAAAGCCATCAGGTAGAGGTGAGTCAAAATGACAACGAGGATCTTTGACTGGGCATTTCTGCTCCTCAGTACACGTTTCTAAGTAATTCTCACACAGGTCCAACAGAAGGCCCTGAGCAAATCTGTTCATTGCAGTCTTGCCTATGACTCTGGAGAGCTGGAAGAAACCTGGGCATCCATCTCTGGGGGGCGGAAGGTGTGTCATCTGGTGGATGCCCACCTTGGGGTACCATGCAGCAGTAGAAGCTGCAGACTATGAGATCACATGACAACAGGCACAGGTATGAAAACGCAGGGCTCGGGGCTTCCCTGGTGGCGCAGTGGTTGAGAGTCTGCCTGCCGATGCAGGGGACACGGGTTCGTGCCCCGGTCCGGGAAGATCCCACATGCCGCGGAGCGGCTGGGCCTGTGAGCCATGGCCGCTGAGCCTGCGCGTCCGGAGCCTGTGCTCCGCAACGGGAGAGGCCACAACAGTGAGAGGCCCGCGTACCGCAAAACAAACAAACAAACAAACACAGGGCTCGGTGAAAACAGTCAGAAGCAGAATAAGATAATGAATGCACTGCCATTTGCACAAATTAAGAAACACTTATGCAAGAAGCATCCAGTCACACTTGGAGGGAAACAGCAAAGGAATGGGAGTGGAGATGGGTAAAGGATAAAAGAGGGGGGAGTAGCTGGACGAGGTGGCGATTTGGGAGCAGTATTAACTTTATATGGGAGAGATAATTTGAACTTGCTCAAAGGTTAACAGGTAAAAGTCAGTGAAGGGCAGGGATGAAGAAGTAGAGGATAGAGGGGTAAGTAAGGGATAGAGAGAAACCCTGATGAGAAGGGAGTGAATGAAATCCCCGACACAGGTGTTTGCTCTGGACAGGTAGGGGGGTACTTCTTCTATCACAATGGAAGAGAAGGGAAAAAAAGATAGAGTTAACTCTTGAGAATGGAATGGCAGAAAATTGAAGGGGTTCCCTTTTGATGGCTTCTATGTTTTCTATAAGACATTTTGCCACATGACTTCTTGAGAGTAAATAAACAGATGGCATGGTCAAGAGTTTGAAGAGAGTAGAGAAGTTTGAAAAGAGCTAGATAAAGGATTGGTGGGCGGGTGGAGTGAAGGGATGGGTCCTGGATAGGGAAGAAGGGAAGAAAGAGGGAGGATAGTAGGAGAAAGCAGAGGGCTGGGCGGGTCAAAAATACCGATGAGGCCAAGAACACACATACTGGGTACACTGAGCAAAAGCCAGAAGAAGCAGTGGTCATGGTCGAGGTGGCCACAGTCACAGCATAGTCTGTGGGCATGTTAAATGCCACTGGGGAGCAGTGCTGGGAAGGTCAGAGCCAGTGGTTGGCTGGGGACTGGATTTTGGGGGGAAGGAACTGGAAGATGATGTTACTCAAGGTAATGGCAAGATCTGTGCTGGAGAGGATGTCTTCGGTTCTCTCCCAACCTTTAACACACAGGGAAGGGGGTGGCCAATCCCCCAAAGAAGGAAAAGAATAAGACGCCGGAGGAGAAGAAGGAACTCGTGTGTCTTGGCCCAACATCTCTTCACGGGGTCACAGACACACTTCTCTACACCCCGACCTTGACCCTCATCTCTGAAAGCTGGAGCCTCCCATCGTCACTGACCTGATGAAGGAGTTGTCGCAGCAGAAACATTCAGAGAAAGAAATAAGGGGAAAATTCGAAGCTAAGGAGCTTCAAAATGACAGAGCCAATTGTTTGAAAGAAAAAGGTTTTGCGATTCCAAGCATATAGTTTTTGTCATAGGCTAGCATTTTGGAGGCACAAATGGTGAGGTTTTCCACACCCAATAAGGACCTAAGAGAAGGGTGAGGAGAGCCACATGGATAGGTATATAGTGCCAGCAGGGGGACCGTGATGGGGAAAAGGAAGGAACAAAGTCATCCCACTGCCGTCGTCCCCAGCATGATTGGCTGTGCCTGGAGCCGTGACAGTCACCCTCAGCCCCTCTGGTGAAGGCTGGTGAGGACAGTGGCCAGCCTGACACCTGCTGGCCATTCTGCAGGCGAGGCTTATCTCTTCTCCAAGGTGAGATTGATTCACCTGATGTGGACCATCATCCGCTTCATAACACAAGCCCCTCCTAAACTTCACTCCCTGTGAGATGGGCTATAGGGCCTTCGATTCATGGGGACAGAGGTGAAGTGTGGAAGGGAAGACCTTTTTCCTTTCCATAGAAGAAGGAGGGCTATTATCCAAAATATTTAACAACCTTTATTATTATTAATTATTATTAATTTTTTGCCATGCCCCACCACGCGGCTTGTGGGATCTTAGTTCCCTGTCCAGGGACTGAACCCCTGCCCTTGGCAGTGGAAGAGTGGAGTCCTAACCACTGGACCACCAGGGAACTTCCTAACAATCTCTATTGTACAAACAAAATGGGTGCAGGCTGCTGGAACCTGCTAGTCATGGGCTCTTGGGTTGCTGGGCTGTGATTCAGGGGTCTGGATGGGGGCTGGGGTGGCCAGGGTGGTGGGGGACCTTTGGGGGCTCTTTGCCAAGCATGACGATGCTATTTCAATATTTTAACCGCAGATGTGACTGTCCTGGTGCATTTTGGTCCTTGGGTGGGCCCCTGAACACCACACCCTTGGTCAGAATGGGGTGCAGCACTCCTGTTTATTGTAGGAAAGTAAATCAGACAATGGACTGACAGCATCAGGTCCTGAGAGGAGCCCAGACCCGCAGGGCAGGGCCGGGAATGACAAGGCTGGGGACACATCTAGACGCGGCATTAGGGGCTTTGCAACAAAACGCCTGACCCACAGGGCTGTCTCTGGATGGAAATTCAGACCCTTTGAAAACCCTAGGAGCTGAAATTCCTTGTGCGTAGGGGAAGCCTCCCCAAATTCTCCAAGTTACAACAGCCTCTGTGCACCCAACTGCTGATCTCCATGTAGGCCCATGTGGAGACTGAGGCTGATTCTAGCCACTGAGTCTCTCTGGGGTGATGATCTCTCCTGCTTAGACCACATCATCCCCTGTAGGCGGCTTCTGTAGCTGCTAGGCCGGCAGGTGCCAGGTGCAGATGTGTGATTTGGAGGCGCAGGCCAATGGTGTTGAATTTGGGGTCCAGCCAGGCTGAGGAGCCGTGAGTTTTGAGAAGGTGATTGGGTACCTTGTGTGGTTGGGGAGGAAACCCCCAAGTGATGGCCCAGATCAGATTCGGAGATGCATGTTTGCGCTCATTCTGGGATGACAGGGACATCACCATCCTGTGGTTCACTGGCTCACAAAGGACTGGGAGAAGCAATCAAGGCCATGAGTACACGAGACGATTGCACCACAATCACCATCACTGGGGGCAGTGTAGTCCGCAGGGTTCGGTCCGTCATGGAGGCAAGAGGCTGAGGGGAAACCTGGGCATGTTCCAAACACAATCAAATCCTGCAGACATTAGGAGCATTTCCGAATCCACATTGCTCCATGCCAGGGTGCTGAAACACTGAAGGACCATTACCCCCTGGCCCTTCTATTCCTGTCTGCTGTGAGCACTCCTTTGGAAATGGTGGGGAATTTGCATTTATCAGAAAATTGCTTGCTTACTATAATCAGCTATTTTTAAGGTTTTATTTTAGCTAGATAATGAATAAGACTAAATTGATGTCAGTCGTGAAGTAATTTTAACCAATACCTTCAAAAGTCTATAATACCAAATATTGGAAAATTATATGTAGGGTAATCTAAATAATGAGATGTTAAAATTTCTTGGATCCCAGGAACCCCTCTATTCATTTTGTTCTTCTCTCTCTTTCAACCTCACTGTGGGAGGCTCCATCGCTGACATCTTTATATATGATGTTCTCATTTCAAAATGCTACTGAACCTTCAAATGAATACTTGCGTATGATCCTTGAATACAAAAATACTTAAATCAAGATTTTTATATTTTGGTGCAGTCAGCCAGAATGCATAGGGAGAAGTGGGAAGGCTTAGCTCTGGACTCTACCTCGGGAAGGCAGGAAAGGTCCTTCTAAGGAAGGGATGTTATTGGTGGGGGAAGGATACAGATGCCTTGGGGGATGCTGAAAGACCAAGCAGGGAAAAGCATCCTCACCTCTGTAACCAGAGGCAAGTGCAGATTCCAAGTAGTGAGAACAAATGACTTCTTCTGACACTAAGGACCTCGAACGATGCTCCAATAGGAAAGAGTACAAAAGGAACTTCCCTGGTGGTGCAGTGGTTAAGAATCCACCTGCCAATGCAGGGGACACGGGTTCGAGCCCTGGTCTGGGAAGATCCCACATGCCGCGGGGCAACTAAGCCCGTGCACCACAGCTACTGAGCCTGTGCTCTAGAGCCTGAGAGCCACAACTACTGAGCCCACGTGCCACAACTACTGAAGCCCACGTGCCTAGAGCCCCTGCTCCACAGCAAGAGAAGCCACCGCAATGAGAAGCCTGCGCACCGCAATGAAGAGTAGCCCCCGCTCGCCACAACTAGAGAAAGCCCGCGCACAGCAACGAAGAACCAATGCAGCCAAAAATAAATAAATACATAAAGAAATTATAAAAAAGTTTTTTAAAAAAGTAAGAGTACAAAAAATGGGTGCTCTGTCCATCACAGGTGGCCTCCTTTGTCTGCAGAGGAGAAAGTGGAAGGCGACATCCACTGGGCCCGGAGGTGGTGGTGCCTGGGGAGGTCTGCATGAAGATTTGGCAGGTCCCTGGCCACAGCCTGCTAGTTTTCTTCGTGATTCTAGTTTCATACCAAAGAGAGAGAAAGAACAATTTGCATGTGCGTTAAAGAAGGGTGAAGGGAGTCTGCATTCATGTACTGGTCACTCACAATGTGCCAGGAGCTGGAGTAGATGCTTCGTTGACATGATTGAACTTGATATCACAGTGAGCTATACTTGTGCTATTATCACACCTTCCTATGGATGAAAGACCAGAAGCTTAGAAAGGTGTCATGATCGCATATATGGGGAGAGGCAAAACAAGAATGCGAACCCATATCCACCTAGCTCTGGAGCCCACGCCCTCAAGAGTGTTGCCAGGGCTCAGGGAAGACCTCTGGTGTCAATGACTGAGCCACAGATCCAATTGAAGGGGTGGCCTCTGAATGTTCAGTAAGGGTTACATTTTGCCAAAATTGGTCAAATGTTTTAAAAATGGTGAGACAAACAGGAAAACTTTCGTTTACAGAAAGACCTTAGTTTATTTTGGCACTAAGCCTGCCTTGGTTTTGTTGTGGAAGCTTTGGTCCTCCCTGCTCTTGGAGCCTATAGGGCTAGTGACCTGTCAGCCTTGCCCAGAACAGCAAGGTTGTCCGCCAGTGAGAAGAGCAGAAGGTAAGGCTGTTGACACTTTGCCAGAGCATAAGCATAGCATGGAGGAGGGTGCCATGGGCTGGTGCCACGGGCTGCTATTGTTTGTTTGTTTAGATGAGGAATAAGAATATTCCTACTCAGCCTTTAAATCTCAGCTCATATGTGGCCACCTGCACAAAAACCTCCCCAGATACCAGGAGGCAGGGTTAGAGGCCCTGTAAAAGCACTGGGCCCACCTGACACTTGATGATATGTGACAGTGTGTGTTTATAGTTCTGTCTTCCCCACTAGGCAGCAAGCTGTGTGAGAGCGGAGACTAAGTCTAGCACCGTGGCTGTGGCGAAAGAGTTCTAGAGATGAAGTGGGTGTGCTCTTGAGGCTGTGATGGAGAAAGGAAAAGCAGGATACAGCTTGGACCAGTGGTCCAAAGAGAGATGGGCATCCAGAATGCTGATCCCCACACGCTCTGGCCCCGTGGCCTCCTTGGGACCCTTCTCTGGATTGGTGGGTGGGATGGTGGGCTGCACTGGTCCACTGCAGGGTAAGGCTGCTCAGTGAGGGAGTCCTGGACCTGGGCCTGTCTGTTTGGCCAACCCATTGGGAAGTTCCTTCCTGCAATTCACATTCCTTCAAATGCAACAGCAGCATCAGAAGCATGAGCAGAGCCTGAAAGATGTAAGCAGTGGCCCCACTCTCCACCCCTATGGTCCACTGACTATTGACTGAGACTCTGGTGCCACGTGCTGGGATTGGAAATGTCTTATTCTCAAGTGAAAAGACGAGATCTTGATCTCAAGGTCAAGTGAGACAGAGAAACAGAAGAGGAAAAGGAAAAGAGACAGAGATAGCAGAAGAGAGGGGCGATGGTGAAGCTTAGGGAGAATAGCATGCAGGAAGGAGAAAGTTACAGATTCATCTAAAATCCACACAGGGAAACCAAACTCCAGGTTAAGCACTGTGACAGAGGGGGGCCCGCTTGGCCCAACTCCATTCTTCCCACCCACAGAAAAATTTAAAAACATATTTTACTCTTTTCTCTGATACTCAGGTCCCCTGAGGAATATTTTTGTTTTGCTTTGTTTTGCCATTTTTTTTTAAAGGAAAGATGTTCACGGAAGGTTATAAAACACATATAATTTACTCACGGTAATTGCCCACATGTTATTTATGTGCCGTGCTGGCAGTGAAACAGAGAAGAATGCCTTGATCAATGCATTAGTCCAATCACGGGGCTCCTTCTCTTAATTTCTTTTGTTGGTAATTTCCGTACTCGGGCAGCAATGCGTAGAATTATCTCGACTTACAGATCTCGGGACCCTGGGGAAAATCTCTTTGGAGCCATTTCTGTCTCCTGGGGAGTTTGATATTTATTCAAAACTGAGTTTGAAAGCCCGATAGTACAGCTTCAACAACTCCAAATAACTCCCTAGGCGTGTAGTGGATCTCCATGACATTTCCCCTTTTTAAATTGGTAAATCTGGGGGGCTAAGAATTAGATCATAGAAAGCTATTAAAAACAACTTTAGGTCACGGGAAGCCATGATTTGATACATTTGGCCAGGAAACAAACACACTCTAACAAACATATTACTTTTTCTTCTCTTTCCTTCTTTCGGGTCAGTAGCTTGCTTTGGTTTAGCGCCTGCAGGGAAAGGGTATAATCCCTCAAACAGCCAAGCAGGTGTGGGAGACCAAAGTCCTTCTACTGAGCAAAGCCCTTCAGCGGAGCCCATGGGCAGGTAAAGCCTCCTTTCCTAATCCAGTATCACAGATATTCCAGACTCTGAACCTCAAAGGGTGTGGCCAAGGGGCCAAAGAAGAGATGGGCGAGCAGCTGCCAGAGGACAGCCCAGAAGGTCCTGGGTTGTTTTGTTTTGTTTTTTTTCCGCGTACAAGGGCCTCTCACCGCTGCGGCCTCTCCCATTGCGGAGCACAGGCTCCGGACGCGCAGGCTCAGCGGCCATGGCTCACGGGCCCAGCCGCTCTGCGGCATGTGGGATCCTCCCGGACCGGGGCACGAACCCGTGTCCCCTGCATCGGCAGGCGGACTCTCAACCACTGCGCCACCAGGGAAGCCCGGTTCTGGGGTTTTTGATCAGCAGTCAGGACCAACATTCTCATACGGTCAACACTGAGCAATGATGATAATATTGGGCTTGCCGTTTCATGGTCAGCGTCCCATATAATCTCAACAGCCCCGGGGATAGATGCTGTTCGTATTCTTATTTTATATACAAGGAAATTGAGCCTCTGAGAGGTCTAGGCACGTGTCCAGAGTCTCACCCAGGTGGTAAGTGACAGAAGGGGGATGTAAACCAGCTTCTGTCTGATTCCAGAGATACCTTTCATGCCAAAACAGGTGAGTTTGTCACTTCTCAGAAACAATCAGCCAAACTCGCCGACCTCTCTCGGGCAGTAGAGTGACAAACTGCTCCGGTTTGCTGGGGACTGGAGTGTTCCCAGGACACGGGACTTTCAATGCTAAAACTGGGAAAGTTCTGGAAAAACTGGGACAAGCTGTTTTCCTTACCTGGAAGTGATGCTTAAACAAGAGCTACCATAAGAGTGTTAGCACTCAAAACTGCAGGAACAAAAATAAGTAGCAAATAAGTGGTTTGAGGGTGGGATGCAACCTTCTGGTGAGTTGTATTTGACCCGCAGAGTGTTCCTAAGGTTTTTAAAGTAGAATATTGTTGAAATTCAGGAGACTTCGTATGGGAAGTTAGATCTCGTGCTCCTCTTAAAAAATAGAAAGATCAGATCTCAGAGGGGCTGTAGTCCCAGCGAGGTTGATGGCAGAAGCCTCCTTTACCGGACACCTACTTACTTGACCTGTTCCTGCCAGGTTCACCTCTCTCCTTAGGTCACCTGCTGGGCTCTCATAGACAGCTGAGTTTGGGATGTCTGGCATAGAGAGTGTTGCCCCATGGTAAATTCCAACAGGACCCCAAAAGATCTAATCCATTTGTAAGTTCTTTCTCTCTCGGCCTTAGTGTCCTTTCCAGGTTGAATATTCCAGAGTCCCACGCAAAAGAGCAACTTCCTGTTAAACCTGAATCCCAAACAATTCTCAAATACCCAGGAAGTTTACGTGCCCCTAATCACTGCTCACAGTGAGGGCTGGCGGCTCGGGGCTGGGGAAGCGCCCTTGAATTCTGATGGGAAAAGGAACATCTTCATGCAAGAGTTTGAAGAAAAAAGATAGTCCCTAAATTTTATTGTTTGAAATGTGTGGCAATGTCTAACTGACGATTATGTAGGATCTCAGAGCTTAGAACGCATTTTTGTATATATTGCCTGTTCACGGCAACTGTGGGAGGAAGGCAATGTGGGAGGGTGAGTGGATGAAGCTCAGAGAGGCTGAAGGGCTCTAGCCCAGCACCTTCCACTCCCAGTCCCATCTCAGCACCACGTGCTAAAGCTTTATTAACCAGAATGTCCAATTTACCAGAACATGCTTTTGTCTTGGGGATCACCCCAGACTGATATGCTCTATAGGAAACTTCCCTGGAGCATCAGCCTTCTTCTGCACCTCCTTTTCTTTTCTTTTTTTTTTTTTTTTTTGCAGTACACACGGGCCCAGCCGCTCCGTGGCATGTGGGATCCTCGCGGACCGGGGCACGAACCCGTGTCCCCTGCATCGGCAGGCGAACTCTCAACCACTGCGCCACCAGGGAAGCCCCATGCACCTCCTTTTCTTACTTATATGCTTTTCTGCTGGCTGGCGACGCCGCATTTCTGAGCTTGTTTTGCAGGGCTCATTGCTACAGGTCAGGTAGGTTGCAGGCTGAGCCTGCAACTCCCACCCCTCCCCGTGAACGAGCAGCCTCAGTAGCTCCCTCGGAAGCTCAGCCAACTGAGAGCCTGACAAAGACAACAGGTGATTCTTCCTCTCCACGACCCAGCCAGGGAGAGCCTCACGGATGTTCTTACTATGTACCCCGACCTTGCAGTCTTACACTTCTGGCTGAACAAGAGACAAACAGCTTCTCTCCACTTGGCTGTGTGCGGCTTAACGAATGCGTATGAAGACTGTATAAATAATTCACATCACTCAGGAGGTGGCGAGCCGAACAAGTCCCTTCGGGTTACATTTATTTAAAGATAAGGTGAAACTAAGTGAGTGATGGCCCAGTTACAAAGGCCAGGGTCCAAAGGGGATTGGGACACTCTAAGTTACACCACCGGAGTGATTTGTGCAGAATTATGTCAACTTAGAGATCCTGGCACCTTGGGGGACGAGGAAATGTCTTATCTCTAAGAAAAGTGATGCACGATGAGTAATTCCCAAGGACAGCCTATGAGCTAATTCCACAGGATTCATTTTGGCTCTGGCAGGAACCAAATTTCTGTTTCAAGCTAAAAGGACCTCTGAACTAGTGACCTTGCCAATGCTGTTTTCTCTTGGAAACGTCACTCAGGGACTCCCCGGAGGCAAGCCCTGGCTCCCTGGTGTGGGTCCTTCAAGTCCAAGAAGTTGTTCTTTCCACAAGCACTGGTGTGCTTCCAGGGGGACCAGAGGGTATTTGATTTGAATCAGTAGGTGAGAATAAATATTGTTTTGAAGCTTGAGTGAGGGCAGCATCCATGATCGGAAGCCTGGACTAGAAAAGGTTGGGCAGTGCCTGTACACCCGGGAGAAGTGTCCTCTCCTGCCTGGATTTTACCTTTCTTATTCTGTAGCCACGTTTTCATTTTTTTTCCTCCTCCCTTTTCCCACAGTGCCCCCTAAATATTTCCACGGGAGACTCTGAGAACTTTGTAATAAGGAAATTGTATCGCCAGCTGACAATAAAATTTATGAAGCAAAGCATCCTCTGTTAATGCCGCCCAAACGTCTTTGTTTCTGAACGGCCAAGATGCTGCAAATATTCCAAGTCGGTAACCCTGCCTCCAACAGGCGGTGAAAAACAGCGAGGCTGACAGATCGATGCAGCCACAATGCAATAATCCTTGCTGCGTTGGACTTTGTATTTAAACACTTATTTTATGTTTAATT
>NW_021703766.1:39409923-39505213 GCF_005190385.1 Monodon monoceros
TCCCTTTCTTTCTTTCTCTCTCTCTTTCTTTCTCTCTCTCTTTCTTTTTCTTTCTCTCTCTCTCTTTCTTTCTTTCTTTCTCTCTTTCTCTCTTTCTTTCATCAGCTTTGGCTTTCTCCTCTGGCTGGCTGTTCTCATGATTGCTGGCTGGTGGGCCATAACAGCTGGGGTTGCTTGCTTTCTTTTATTCTCTTTGGTGTGAATGGGAGTAACTGTCTCTCCAACCACAGGCTATAAGATTGTTCCTTCTTTCTGACTGGACACACCCAGGTCACCTGCCACTCTTGGACCAATAACAGACCCTAGGAGAGTGGAGTATGCTGACTGGCTTAGAGGATCAGACCCTTTACTGGGTCTGGGATCAATAATGGAAAACAGGTAGGACAATAACCAAACAGAACTGGGGCTCTGTGGGAAAGGTGGAAGGAGAGGAAAAGCATTGGGGAGGAGACCAATGGTGTCATTTCTCAGATCTTTTAGCTTATCAAAAGAAGTAAGAAATCTGGATTTTAGATGAAATCTTGCAATTTCAAATAAAGACAACTAATTTAATTTTTTTTTCTAAAACTTCCACGATGGTCAATAATGTGTGGCCCAACAAAACATAATTAGGCAAGATCTGCAGGTAGCCCTTGGGTCTCCAGGTTGGGGTTCCTGGGGAGGTAGAATGAAGGATGTGATGAGTGGATGGAATCCATTAGAGAAGGATGATCAGGATGGTCAAGAACTCTGGAATGAGAGACTCGTGGTGTCTTTTTTCTTCATTCTTGTGACTGCCTGGGAATAACACATGGAGTAGATTTCAGTGGGCCCCCAAAAGCACCTTAGAGACCTTTAAAAGGTGAAGAGATTTCTTAAGAACTTAACTTACTACCTGAGAGTAACTTGGGTGCTATGAAAAATCAAGATTAATGTTCATTGGAAATTAAATCCTGCCTTTTCCCACTTGGGAAAATTCTAAATGATAGCAGAAGCATGGATCAGCTGAGAAAGCTATAGGTTTTCTGTTCCAAAAATGCTTTTGTTGCTAATTAAAATTAGTCTAATTTTGAAATGATCACATCATTAAAGAGTATTTCAACTGATACTGATTTAATGATACCGACAAACATCTTAGAATAAAGAGGCTGGTGTTTTAGCATTATAAGGTGCTCTGATTAAACCTAGACCTGTGAAATTGATGACATGAGCTCCTGATACTTCTTCATTTGCTTTTTTTTTTCCCCCAGCATGAAATAATTATGAATAGCTCACTTCATGCAATCCACGTTTATTTTATTTTTTACAGGGATGGAGGATGGCTGGATAAAGTCCTAGTTCTTTGCTTGTCTAAGGTATTGCTCTAGCAATATCTTAATTAAGTCTAGAGTCAAGATGAAATATCTGTCCAAAGTATGTTTCTAATCCTTTCAAACTTGCAGTTTTGATGTGTGATCCTGGGCCAAGTCTTTTTTTTTTTTTTAACATCTTTATTGGAGTATAATTGCTTTACAATGGTGTGCTAGTTTCTGCCGTATAACAAAGTGAATCAGCTATACATATACATATATCCCCATATCTCCTCCCTCTGTGTCTCCCTCCCACCCTCCCTACCCCACCCCTCTAGGTGGTCACAAAGCACTGAGCTGATCTCCCTGTGCTATGCGGCTGCTTCCCACTAGCTATCTATTTTACATTTGGTACTGGGCCAAGTCTTTAGAATGGTGTCTATTATGTCAATAAATCTTCTGAGACGTGTCAGCCAGGACATTGGGAAGGAGGGCTGGCTTTCAGAGAGGCTGGAGGTTGGCGGGGACAATTTCAGAGCATTATCTCTTTATTCCCTGGGACAGGCCCTTTGCCATACTGCCTATTCTTCATCAATATTCTGTTCATTCATGGCTGCTTTCCTCTATTTGCCTGGCAAGTCAACCCTACACCTTCAGCCTGTCCAAATCTAGCCACCTGCAAATGTCTACACTGAAATCTACCCTTTTCAAAATTCAAATAAACATGGATCTTTCCCTTCTTCACCATTTGCAGTAGTTACCAGTGATGCCAACCATCTTGACAGTCAATCAAATTCCTTCAGCAGATTTTACCTTGGTTCATTCAACAAATATTTATAGAGCCCATTCTCTGTGAGAGGTGCTATTTGTATTAGAAAGATGTGCTGTTTGTGGTGAGAAAGACAGACAGACAGGTAAGATCTCTGCTCTCAGGGTATTGACATTTTGAGGGTGTGACAGGCAATAAACAGCTAGGCAAATATGTAATTTTAAATTGCTAAATGTCCCACAAAGGAAATGAAGAGGGTAGCACGACAGAGATCGGTGTTGGAGAGCCATGTAAGAGAGGGGAGCAGGTTGGCCTCTTAAAAGTATGGTTTTCAGGCTGAGACCTGGGGATGAGAAGGGGAAGAATAACCCAGAACACTCACAGTGTTGCCTGGAGTCCACACATGGGCTCCTCTACTCCTCCTACCTTCTGGATTAAGAGGCTCAGAGAGCCAGATGAGATACACTTGTCTTAAGGGCCAAATGGGATATACCTGTCTCCAGAGACTCTTTGGATGCTGCTACTGGGCTGAGTATCCAGGTGGTATCCACTGGAGACTTGCTGAGCTTAACTGATGGAGAGAAAGAGTCCAGATTCTTCCCACTTTCTAAAGAGAAACAAGACAAAAGCAGTTTGGTATTCCTATTAACCTTTGAGTGAGGAAATCTCAGTCCTAGGAGTTACTATTTTTCTTTGACTACACGTTACCAGAATTTCACAAGTTCTGAAATGCAAAACCATGGTAGGTTCTTCACCACCTACTGGAGTGAAAGAAAACCTCTAAGCTTTTTTTCTGCCATGTGTTTCTCCATCTTTCCCTCCATGCCTTTCCAAAACATCTCTGGTGGCCCAGCCCCAAGGCCCTCCTCTGACACAGTGTGAGGCTGATTCCTGGCTGGCTTGTGGTACTACTATTTGGGACCACATCCCATCTTTCCTATTAGACCAGACCTGTCCTAGAGGACCACGTTCGATTCCTCCTGTGTGCTCAGGGGTACAAGCAGGGCAGGCCACGGAGTGTGTTAGGACAGTGGGGATTGGCCACTAGGGACTTCCTTTGGCCATAGAGACTGTCAGATGGCTGTGATTCAAGGTGTCCATGGACCGAGTGCCAGAGCCAGAATGACCAGCAGCAACTTGTCAGGGCACCTTACAAAGAACCTTTTGCCACTCAACCAAGGTAAGGAAGTGTCCAATATGTGTGTAGCCAGAGATGGTGACTTAGCTTCTCTTGTTTGGGGCATATCCAGTGAAGAAAGTCAAGGTTGCTGTGACTTGGCTGTGACCTGGGGACTTAGCAGCATTTCACTGAAAGTTTTGAATCAGCCCATGTTACTTCAGATCTCACATCCATTCAGTGCTGGGCCAAGTCATTGGTCCTCAGCCTCTGGGATTCAGACAGTCACGAAAACCAGAGTTCACAGTTGCCATCTCTTTAAGCTGTTGGTGATGACGCCACCAACCATGATGGCCAGAAGGTTCTAAGAATGCTTCTCTGTGTTCTTTCTGTGGGTGGCCCCGTAGCTTTCCTTTTCCCATTCTACCATCTCTGGGAAGAAGAAAAAACAGTTAACTTCTTTCGCTCTTTGTGATTCAAACTTCTTTCCGCATTGTTGGTGACACATTTTGAAGGAGGGACCAAGGGCACCAGGGGACCATTTCTCTTGTCAGGAACATTTCGAAGATCATGTTAATGCTTCTTCTAACTTACAAGGAATTATCAAAACAATGTCAGCTACAACTAATTTCATCTGCATATGATATCTGCAATGATTCCAAAGTGGAAGACATATTTACACAATGAGACTTCTCATTGCTTGGGATTTTCTTTGTCTCCAAACACCCTGGGATGCAGCCATGCAACTGTCCACTCTGATGCCCTCTGAGAGCTTCTTTGACACACTGTCCCAAGTTTCTCTGCCTACTTGAAGGAGAAACTCTGAATGCATGACAGATACTACTTTGGCTCTTGATTTCAACGAGTTTACTGTTTATATTGAGTTTTTTAAAATAGAGTTTTATGTTCTTACTGTTTTTATGAGTTCCAATTGAAGAAATACCCAAAGTGAATATTTTATGGCACCAAATGTACAGTCCAGCACACAGGGAAGGCTTGCAAAGTGGAAGTTCAATTCAGTTCCAACTCCAGTCAGTGACCGCTGAAACCTCCACCAAGCTGTGATTATGGACCAGTGACAAGCCACCAGATGACTATCCTTCCTGGGAGGCCTACCAGCCCAGTGGCTAGGGCCAGGTGTTGTATGGAAGTGACTGGTATGCTTCTGCTTTCCCAGAATGGTTGTTTATAATAGGTAACCCAACAGGCTCTTCTCTGAGGAGAGAAGATGGGTAAGGAAGAAATTCCTCTGGCTGGAGAACACGGTGCATACCAAAGTATGGAAGTGTGTTACATCCTGCTTGTCTATCTGCTGGCGACAAGCTTACGAGGATGCCTAACCTAGGTTCTCAGTGTTTCTGTAGATCTTTGTGAACTCCTGGGGTCTGGATTGCTGCTTTCCTTCACAGAAGCTATGGGAACTTTGACTAGACGCATCATCCCAGCCTCAGGACCAGGGTCCTATGGGATGATCCCAGGAGTAACCAAGCCTCATTCGGAGCCTTTGGACATCACCATTCCAGGTGCACTGACCCACTTCAACTTCCAGGTGTCAGTGTCTGCATCACTGTGCCTCAGGGATTTTTGTTCCAGAAGCACTGACACCCACTCTGCCTGCACACAGCAGGCGGGAAGCAGCAAGGAACGAACAACCCCAGGATCAGCCTCAACCAATGACTGTTGATAATGGGATATGACTACACCAGTTCTCTCACCTCTCAGATGGGGTTTCCCAGGACTTCCCATGGCTCCAGGCACCACTGTGGTAGCTGTCTTGATAAAGCACCCTTTGTTGGCTGAGCTTCCTTTTCCATCTACCTACCAGTATTTCCTGTAGCCACATCCTTGTCTCAGGGTCAGCATCTAGAGGCACCCAAACTCAGAAACATGCACCACTCTTGAAGGTACAGCCAGGCAACTGGTGGGTGCGTTGCTGGCCCTTCATTCTTCCATTCACAGCTCAGGATCTCAAGTCTATTGGCCATCATCCTGGCCCTTTAGCAGTTCTGGCAGGGAGGTTGGATAAGAGCACGGCCCTTTCACACAGGGAGAAAAAAAACTCAACTGAGGAAAGGTCCTGGTAGTGATCTCTGGGAGCAGAGTTACAAAAAGAACCACACCTTTTAGTAAAATGACTAAGAAAGGCTCCTGTCAGGAGAGACGATGCCTGGGGTTTTGAAGGAATGACAGGATTTGGGAAAGTAAAATAGGACAAGTCACATCACACAGGTTGGAAGATGCTGGGACTTAACAGAGAACCACGAGTAGGTGACGTTGGCAGGAGCACATCAAGGATTTGTGAAGGCAGGAATTGGGAAGGAAAGTGGGAAAGGAACATAAGGAAAGTCCTAGAGGGTGCTGTGCCCTTCCCAGTACTCGTGGAGTACGGCCTCTTGGGAAGTTACACACTGGCCTTCTCCACAAAGATGATCAGGAAATGTGCCACTCCCCAGAGAAAAGTTTCAGGTCCTACTCTGGCCAAAGTTGAGGCTTGGTATTAGAAGCTTTAGCCACCTTGCCATCTGGGCAACATTTTCTTTTTTTTTGTTTTCCCCTTTTCCACTTAAAAAAAAAAAAAAAAAAGCCAAGAGGTTAATTAGTACTAGTCACAGCATGAGGAATCAGTCAAAAGCCTACCCTTTGCACACATATCTTTTAAATATACATTTTTACATATCTCATCACTCACATCTCTGCCCTTCACACTTACCTTCTTCCAAGTGCTCAGCATGGAGGTACAGTAGATGCTGTTTGTGATCAAGCCTTGCACTTTTCTCTACTGTGCACACAGGTCCAACATCCACTGGCTGGAGCCTGCACTTCTGTGACTGGAAGATTGCTCCTGTCCCTGGAGCCAGGACAAAAGTGTGCTCTCCACCCAAGGAGACATTCTCAACCAGTGACTGCCAGGACCTGGTGGATAAACGGCTCAGCCCAGGAGTAACTTTTATGAGATAGCTCGGAAGTGTGTGGAGGCTCCATCGGTGTGGAACAGTTCCCCATCAGAATTAGGCTCTAGTCACCCGCAGTGGCAAACTGCTTGGTGAAATACCATTTATTGGCCCCTTTCCTTTCTTGTCTCACTTTCCCACACCTCTACCCATGTTTTTCACTTCCCAAATAAGCCAATATTTGAGTGGTTGAGTCCTTGTATTAAGGCCTGCTCCTGGGGGAACCCAGACCAACACAGCCTGTCCTGGCAGTTACGACTTTCAGCTTGTTCATTAATCCATTCAACATACATTTATTGCTGACAGTGCTTGTTGCTGGAAATACAGTGGGGAAAAAGACCTGCAATGTTCCCTTAAGAGGCTCCCCTTCCTGTAGGGGAGACTGATAATAAACAAGTAAACATGGGCAAAATGATGGCATGGGTGGGAGTGACTCCGGATGAGAGGGGAACATATAAGCCAGGGTTCTCCAGAGAAACAGTATAGGAAATATGTAGACATACAAAAAGAGATTTATTATGAAGGACTGGCTCACACAATATGGATACTGAGAAGTCCCACAATCTGTTGACTGCAAGCTGGAGACCTAGGAAAGCCAGTGGTTGATTCCAGTCCAAGCCTGAAAGCCTGAGAACCAGGCGTGCTGATGTCCAAGTGCAGGCAAAGGTGGCTGTCCCAGCTCAGAGAGTAAATTTTTCCTTCCTCTGCCTTTGTGTTCTGTTTGGGACCTTAGCAGATTGGCTGATGCCCACCTGCCTGCATTGATAGGGTGATCTTCTTTACTCAGCCTACAGATTCAAATGCTAACCTCTCCCAGGAACAGCCTCACAAACACCCCTGGAAATAACGCTTTACCAGCTATGTGGGCATCCCTTAGCCCAGTCAAGCTAATGTGCAAAGTTAACCATCAAGGCTACTTGAGATTGCAGGGGGGGCAGGCTAACCCCTCTGAGCTGTTAATTTCTGAGATGCCCAGCCAGGCCTGGTGTCTGTGGGGCCTTCCCTCATGAAAGCATGTCTGGCCACTGGCCCTCTCTGCCACCTCCACCCCTCGTCCCTAGCCCCGTGACTGTTGTTCACCAAGGGCTGCCCATCTCAGGAGGACCCAGCCAAGCTATGAAATGTGGGTCCAAATGGCCTTGAACCCATCACTGCAGCCTCAGATGTGGGCTGTTCTCTGTGAGTCCCAGTTCTCCCCTGGTCATAGCAAAATTCTAAAATCTGGACTAGTTGTTACAAGACATGGCTCACAGAGCTGAGGAATTAGAGAAGCATAAAGGCCCACATATTTCAAGCAATTTGTGTACGTCGGGCTCTAGCAGGGGCTTTAAAATATGGTGTCTCATGGAATCCTCCTAATAACTCTTTAGAACAAATATTTTATCCCTCATTTTAGAGAAGGAAACCAAGGTTCAGAGGGGTTGAGTGACTTACTCTGAGTCAGAGCTAGCAGAGCCAGGACTTAGGCTCCAGTCTGCACGGCCCCAGCCCCATGCACCCCTACCACACCCTGCTGTGTACCCACAGACCCAACCACAGTGTCTTTTGGGATCTCTTTACTTTCACCCTTGTGGCCTTCCAGGGTCAGCCTTATTATTTAAGCCCTTGTTATGCCACGTTTCTCCAGGAAGTCTTCAAGGATGACCAGTGTCAGAGCTGGAGGCTGAGGTCTGGAGCTCCTGGCCTGCTTCTGGGGGATCCTGGGCCGGAAAGCAGCAGTACCACCAGAACATCGCTGGTCATGGGTGCTTGCTTGGGTGCACAGGAATCACTCCTCAGGAAAGGATCAGAGCTGGCTGGCTTGTGCTGCCCTCTCCTCAGTATCCTGGCTTGAGCATCCTCCAGTGAGTTTCCATAGTGATGGTAACAACTATGAAGATTATCTCTCACTGGTCATTTTTTGGTGGCAGACCTTCAGGGCTCAGAATTTCCTGTGTAATATCTTAGGTATTTCCCCTACCACCTGCTGCTCCAAGGTCATGTCTGTTGTAATACATTTGTTTTCTAAGGAGGAGCACATTGACATGGGTAAAAGCTCCATCCAGAATCAACATTCTTTTAGATGACGCAGAGGGCCAAGTCTTGGCCTAGCAGTAGAGAACTTTCTAGACTTACTTTAAACATTTTCTCTGTAATACCTTGGGAAGTGTTCAAAAAAGCTTGTTCCCTTTGCATTCATCTGAGCCTGGCATATGACAGTTTCTGTGCTTTTCAAAACTGCTGTCAATCTCCCACTTCTCAAATCAGTCAATTATCCAGCTGACTGTCTGTTTGGACAGAGGAAAACCCAAATTGCTTAGGATCTCACCCACTTCTCTGCAAGTCAATTCCCTTAACATTTACCACAGCCCTGCAGGCTTTCCCAACGCAGGAGGGGTGGGGCGGGGTGGGGAAGAGGAAGCTGGGGGTGTGTCCCCACTGAGAGACAGGCCTGTGCCCTCTCTTGGCTATAGAGCCTCACACAACCCAAGGGTGAGGGGCAGTGGTCACTGGAGACACAAAGGAGCACAGAGCTCTGCCCTGCAGGACAATATGCGAGCAAAAGAGACCGAGCGCCTTTCAATTCCCCTCTGCAGCTGGGAGCTCCATGTGTGCCAGCTCGTGGGATATCTTAAGCAAAAATATCGGTTTATTGGGAGAATCACAGGAAAGATGGAAGAATGTGAATAGGGCAGGAAAATTTGGGATTCAAGTGACAGGAAAGAATAGACAGCTATTTCAGGGAACTCTGCCGGCATGATCTCATGACATGAGTGCCACGTGTTTTCCTTAGAGATGGGGAATGAGAGAGAGAGAGAGAGAGAGAGGACCCTTCAATGTGCCCAGCTCTTGGCTAGGGAAGATCAGGCAGTCCTCCCAAGACTGAGTGCAATGCCACAAGGGGACCTCCCCAGGGGACAAGCCAGGTGCTTTCTGCAGAAGATACAGATATGGATGCCAGGGGGGTAAAGCTATAGATACCTGCTGTAGGGTGCTAGTGTCAAGGGTACAGCATCCTGCCTGAGAGAGAAGGCTTGTGAAGGGTCTGAATTTTCCCTAATGACCAGAGCAAGACCAATAATGTGGTCACAAGCATGGGTTCCTTCAAGATCCAAGAGTTCAAAACCCTCGGATGGTTGAGCTGGGAGAACTCTGAAAGCAGCCAGGGCTGCTCTGGTACATGAAAGGGGGACTGGAGGTGCATTTAGTGCCATGGAAATTAGAGAGTCCAAAGAGAGATGAATCTGGAGATTCCTCAGAAAATTAGACACAGAATTCCCATACGGTCCAGCAATTTCACTTCTGAGTATGTACCCAAAAGAACTGAAAGCAAAGACTAGAATAGTGATTTCATTTGTATACCAGAGTTCATTGCAGCATTATTCACAATAGCTAAAATGTGGAAATAATCCATGTGCTTGCTCATCAACAGATGAATGGATAAATAAAATGTGATCTATAAATACAGTGGAATACTATTCAGCTTTAAAAAGGAAGGAATTTGGTATTAGCATATACACACTACTCTATATAAAATTGATAATCAACAAGGACCTACTGTATAGCACAAGGAACTCTACTCAATATTCTGTAATAACCTAAATGGGAAAATAATTTGAAAAAGAACAGATATATGTGTATGTATATCTGAATCACTTTGCTATACACCTGAAACATTGTACATCAACTATACTCCAATATAAAATAAAATTTTTTTTAAATTAATAAAAAAGGAAAGGAAGGAAATTGTGATACATGCTACAACATGGATGAAACTTGAAGACATGGTGCTGACTGAAATAGATCAGTTATGAAGGGCAAAATTTGTGTGATTCCATTTACATGAGGAACTTGATGGATAGAAAGAGTGGTGTTTGCCCAGGGCTGTGGGGAGGGGCAGTGGGAGATGTTCAATAGGTTCAGAGTTTCAGTTTGAGATGATGACAAAGTTCTGGAGATGGACGGTGCGGGCCGCACAAAAACGCGTACGAACTTAATGCCAGTGAAGTGGACACTTACGAAAGTTAAAGTGGTAAATTTTACAGTATGTATACTTACCACAATAGAAAAAGAAAAGAAAAAGAGGAAGTGGAACAGGCCGTTTGGGCCCTGTCACCAGAGACATTCAGGCAAAGGCTACCTAAGTCTGGACCTGGGGCTCTGCAGTGGGACTCAGGCAGCAGATAAGGGTTGGCGCATTGGAGAGTCAGGGTGACTTAGAGGAAGGGGTGCTTCGAGGTCAGGTAAAAATAGGTTAGAAGCCCAGCCCTGCATCCTCATTAGCTGTGTGATCTCATACAAGTTGCCTAAACTCTCTAAGCCTGCCCTTCCTTATCTGTAGACCGTGCTGCATGGGAATTATGAAGACTGAATGAGACAGTGTTCCCAGAAATAAATCCCCTACAAAGCCCAGTAGAAAACAGATCAGAACAACAGATATAGACTGACCATAGGCAGATAAAGAATCACAGATGACTCTGAAACACGAAAAGATGCTCAAATTCACTCACAACAAGAGACATGTGAATGAAAGCTACATTGAGGTACCAGTTTTCACCTATCCAACTGGAAAGTCCAACAGTTGGAAAACACATGCTGTTGGAGAGGTCCTGGGGAGACAGCCATCGGTATTATTGGTTCAGGGCAAAATAATGCCCCCTCATGGAGGGCAACTGGGCCATATTTATAGAAATGAAAAATAAATATTCCTGGTGAACCAGCAATCTCACTGTTGGGAATTTATCCCACAGATATACCTGCACATGTACAAAATGGTATATTTACAAGGTTTCTCATAATAGGAAAACTTGTAATAGCAAAAAGCTTAAAATAATACAGTGTCCATTTATAACGGACTGGTTTAAATAAACTCTATCATACCCACACAAGTGGAACAGTATACAACGGAGGAAAGGAATGAGGAGGCTGAGCTAATATTACTAAATGACAAAAAGCAAAGTTGAATAATGCACACAGTAAGCTGCTTTTATTGTAAGGGAGGTGAGGGGGTCAAAAAAATATATCTGTAGTTGCATCTTTTTGCTCAAAGGGGCGCTGTGAGGATAAAAAAGAAATTAATAAAAATAATTGCTTGTAGGTGAAGGGTCTGAGATGGGAGTGAGACTTCCTGGGTGTATCTTTTTACATAAATTTTAATTTTTAGATCATGTTGATGCATTACTTGCTTAAAACTTAATTTCAAAAATAAAACAATGAGGGGCGGAGTCAAGATGGCATACTAGGAGGGCGCGGAATTTGCGTCTCCTCACAACTAGGGCACCTACCAGGCACCAATGGGGGACCACGGACACCTAAGGGGACGGGAGGTGCCCTCAGCGACCGGGTAGGATGGGGGGCAAGTGAAGGGGAAGGAGAAGTCTAGGTGGGATGGGACTGGTGCCCCTGAGGGGCAGCTGGGGGAGGGGAAGGGATCCCACCCCAGAAGGGGGAAATTGGGGAACCACCGGGAAGGCAGAGGATCAAAAGGGAGCATGGGCAGGTTTCCCCTGCCCACTTGGCCCCCCAGGAACCTGCTGAGATCCTGGGCCTGATCTCTGCCCACCTGGGCCCCCTCCAGCCGCATGGTTCCTGAGGGAGTGGGAGGGAGGGAAGGGGAAGCAAAAGTAAAGGCCAGACCTCCAGGCCCAGCACCCCTGAGAGGTGGCTGGGGGAGGGGAGGAGTGCCTAAACCCAGAGGGACCCACCCACTGTTAGGGATCCAGCAGGGACAGGGGAGACCCTTGGGAAGATTTTGGAGGAGGGGCACGAAAGAACAGAATGGAACAGGTCCAGTGCGTTCCCTGTCCCCTTACGTACGCACTGGGAAGCCTGTTAGGCTCCCGGGCCTAATCCTCTGCCCTCGGAGCCTCCCTCCTGCCGCGCAGAGCCCAAGCCCCGCCCCTACACCCCCACCCAGGGCCCCACCTCTACACTCTGAGACCCCCTCCAACGCGCTGGGCCTAAGCCCCACCCACACACCCTCACTCAGGGCCCCATCTCCAAACTCCAGAACTCCACACTCCGGAGGCCCTCCCTTCCTTGTGCTGCCTCTCCCCTTCTGCACAGGTCCTAAGCAGAGGCCTCGCCCCACATTTGAATGTCGCCCCGCCTAGGCCCCACCCCATGCTCAACCCTAAACCCCACCCCTGCCTAAGTTCCACCCCTGCCTACACTCCACCCCCTTAGCCAAGGCCTTTTTTTTTTTTTCTTTTCTTTTTTCCTGTTTTAGATTGGAGTTCTGTTTTACCTTGTTGATTCATTGTTGTTGATTCTTTTATATTTTTATTTTTCCTAACAAATATTTTATTTTTCTAATTTTATTTTATTCTTTATACTTTATTAGTGATCTCTCCTTTTGGCTTGTTCCCTCCCCCCTGCTTTTTTTTTTTTCTTTTTTCTGTTGTGGATTTATTTTACCTTCTTGCAGTTGTTTCAATTATAGTTTTATTTTTCCTAATATATTTTTTATCTTTCTAATTTTATTTTATTTTTAATTCTTTGATATTGTACTGCTCCTTTTTTTACTTTCTTTCTTCCTTTTTTTTTTTTAACAGCACCACGAAGCTTGCGGGATCTTGGTTCCCAGGCTGAAGGCAGGGCCCGAGCTCCTGTGGTGGGAGTTTTGTGGCCACCTAGAGGGGTGGGATAAGGAGGGTGGCAGGGAGATGCAAGAGGGAGGGAATATGGGGATATATGTATGCATATAGCTGATTCATTTTGTTATACAACAGAAACTAACACAACACTGTAAAGCAATTATACTCCAGTAAAGATGTTAAAAATAAGTAAATAAAATGATGAAAAATAAAGTTAAAGACCTATGAAACTATACTGGAGACATAAAAGAAGCTTTAAGGAATGAATTGATGTTTTATGTTCCTATAGGGAGAGCCTCTGAAGGTGTCAATTCTTCCCAAATTAATTAGTTAATTCAATTTAT
This sequence comes from Monodon monoceros, assembly GCF_005190385.1. Lineage (NCBI taxonomy): Eukaryota > Metazoa > Chordata > Mammalia > Artiodactyla > Monodontidae > Monodon > Monodon monoceros. The sequence goes on from NW_021703766.1 coordinate 39,422,948, forward strand.
TTTTACTCTACATATAGAATCTAACAAAGTTATTCTAATGTTCATACAGAAAATAAAATGTTCTAGAATTGGCAAGATAATTTTGGAAAAAAATAATGAGGGCTTTATGTTCTCAAGATATACCTTTAAAAACGTAATTAAAATATATTTTAAATATAGCAATAACAGTGTATTATTGCATAAGAGAAGACAAATATATCAGTGAAAAAAGATAGAGAGCCTGGAAACTGACATGTGTGTATGTGAAAATTTAGAATATTATAGAAATGAAACTAGATCCATTTTTCATTAATAAAACTAAACACAAGTGTGTTAGAAATCTACACATTTAAAAACAAAACTCTAAAAATATAAAAATAAAATGTAGAATTTTTTATAGGCCTTCCAAAGCAAGAGAGAAAACCCAGAAACAACAGCAAAAAGAATAATCAGATTTTACCGTGTAGAAATTTAAAAATCACTGCAAATACAGCTGCATATATTTGCCAGTCATTTATCAGTAATAAACGGCAATTGAAAATGAAAAAAATTATTTGCAATAGCATTAAATTTCCACACCCTGAGAATAAATCTAACCAGGCCTCACACAGGAAAATATAAAATATTACTAAGAATATGGAAGATTTAAATAAGTGGATCTATATACTCTGTTCACAGGTTGAAAGACTCAATATTTTAGCTATGTCATTTCTCCCCAAATGATCTATATATGTAATGCAGCCCAGTAACAATACCAGGATTCTTTTTTTTTGAGGAAATCAACAAGCTGATTTAAATTTTACTGCAAATATAAAGGGTGAAGAATAATCAAGACTCTCCTTAAAAGAAGGTGGGAGGACTGATTCTATTGATTATTCTGAGTTATTATAAAGCTACAGTAATTAGGCCTGTGGTGTTGGTTCAAGGCTGGGCAATGGGCCAATGCAATAGCAGAGAGGCTAGAGAGAAACTCAGGTATATGGGGACACTTGACCAAAGACAAAGGGCACAATGCAGTGGGGAAATAATGTCCTTTTCAAGAAATACTCCTGGGTATTAACTGTATAACAATATAAGGAAAAAAAGCAACTTGACTCCCTCCCTACCTCACACCAGCCATACACAAATCAATTCCAGACAGATTGTAAATCTAAACACGAAAAGAAAACAATAAAATTTCTAAGGAAAATATTGGAGAATATTCTTATAGCCTTAAGGTAGAGAAGACTTCTTAAATAAGATATCCAAAGTCTTACCATAAAAAAGATTGATAAATTGAACTACATTAAAATTAAAAGCTTCTGTTCTTCAAAAGACATCATAAAGAGTCTAAAAGATAAATCACAGGGTGGGAGAATATATTTGCAACACAGAGAGCCAATAAACAACTTGTTGCCAGAATATACAAAGAAGTCCTACAAATCAATACAAAATGACACACAACCATGCCAGTTATTAACTTATTGCCTCTCGGCTTCAAATTCACTCTATTCTCCCCTACTTTGTAATCCTGGAGCTGGGCTCTGCAAACCCCATGTCTGCTTTGCCAGCTGGCTCTGTGTCAGGCTCTGACAATAGGGGTCACTGAAGGAGGCTGCAAGGATGGAGGAAGGACTAGGGTCTTTGTTTTTCTCTTGGATTTGCCCCAGTTGGTGATGAGCTGAGCAGGAAACGACGTGGCTTCTTGCAGCATTCCCATGGCAGTGGCAGGCCCTCTTGGTTCTGAAGTGGCCCCAGCAAACTTCATCTTTACTGCAGAGGCATGTGGCATGTTTCTGCAATAGGCACATCACCTCAGAATCTGAATAGAACTACCATGTGACCCAGCAATTTCACTCCTGGGTATATATACAAAAACAACAAAAACGCTAATTTGAAAAGATGTGTGCACCCCAATGTTCATAGTAGCATTACTTACTATTGCTAAGACATGGAAGCAACCCAAGTGTCCATCAAGAGATAAATGGATAAAAAAGATGTATATTTTATGCAATGGAATACTACTCAGCCATAAAAATGAAATTCTACCATTTTCAACATCTAGTATGGATTTGGAGGGTACTATGTTTAGTGAAGTAAGTCAGACAGAAAAAGACAAATACTGTATGATATCACTTATGTGGAACCTAAGAAATACAACAAACTAGTGAATATAACAAAAAAGAAATAGGATCACAGATATAGAGAACAAACTAGTGGTTACAGTGGGGAAAGGGAAGTGGGGAGGGGCAAGATTGGGGAAGAGGATTAAGAGGCAAAAACTACTATGTATAAAGTAAGCTACAAGGATATATTGTACAGCACAGAGAATATAGCCAATATTTTATAATAACTATAAATGGAGTATAACCTTTTAAAGATTGTGAATCACTATATTATACACCGATAACTTACGTAATATTGTACATCAACTATACACCAATAGAAAAACAGCAGAATGGGTAAATACAGTATGACATACTTATTAAATGCAATACTATATATACAATGGCAAAAATGAACAAAAGATAGCTACATGGCACAATATGAATGAATATCACAAACATGATACTGACCAACAGCAACAAAGAGCCAGACACAGAAAACAGAGAATGTATGATTTCTTTATGTAAATTTTCTAAAGGCAAAACTCATCTTTTGATAGTTATTGTTGCTTTGAAACCACATTACCTTTGCGTGGAGGAACCAGATGGTGATGGGGCAGGTGTGAGAGAGCAGCTTCTTGGGTATGTAAAATGTTCTATTTCTTGGCCTAGGGTGTGGTTACATGGATTTGTTTACTTTATGATAATTGATTGAACCCAACACTTTTACTTATGTTTCTAGATTTGTGTTATTTTTCAATTAAAAAGTAAATAAAAAAAAAGAAATGTGACAGTTGAGATAAAATATTTACTATATTTATACCAGTCAAAGTTTAATACCCAAAATGTATAAAGAGCTTCTATATAGAAAAGACAAACTATCTAAAAGAAAAATGGGTGAAAGAGTGTAATAAACAATTCACACACTGTATACAATTGGTCACTGCACACAGGATGAATCCCCCAATTTTACTGGGAACCTGGAGAATATGTTCGCAAACACCAGTGAACACCCATTTGAATGGAAAAAGAAAAGACTGATAAAATGCTGGTGGAGATGTGGATAAATAGGCACTTTATTATCAGAATCAAAATAAAACTATGACTAACCTTTGGCCCAACATTTCACTTTTAGGAATCCTAAAATAAGAGTCACACATATTTCAGAAGATGTAAGTAAAAGAGTGTTCACTAGAGCATTATTTGTAATATGAAAGAAAATGGAAAATTAAATGTCCATTAATTGGGAAAAAATCAAGTATATCCATAAAAGGAAAGGCTATGTGGCTGCTAAAAAGAATAATGGGGCTCCATTTGACTTGACATGACAAAATCTGCTGTGAAGCTAACTCAGAAAAGCAACTCTAGGATCAGTGTATTGAAAATTATGGCATTAATGCTAAAGAATTAAAGCCATAAGGTATATTTGTAAAGGGTATCTTTCAAGTGTTATCCTATAGGTTTATGTACTACTTAAATATCTTATCAGAATTTTTTTTAATGGCCCAAGTAAAACATTAAAAAATATATGAATTTAAAGTACCCACTGTGAGGTAGGTACCAGGACCCCCATGGGTGACAGTTCTGGTTTTTCCTGATACCCAAGGCAGACTCCATGCAGGAAATAGCCAAGCTCCATCTCCATATCCATTTGAAACCAACAGGATTTATTTAGGGAGGAGGGAAAGAGGGAACAGGAATTCCTATCTAAGGAAGAAGTTTCTTAGCCCTGAGCTGGTTTATTCTTGGCTTACTTCGTGGTCTGGAATACCTACTTGGACTATTCTCCATCTGCGTAGGGTTGGTGGGAGGTCTTTCTCCATAGACAAGGTCTGATGGTATCTGGCGGAAATATAACGTGAGCCTTGCATGTGATTTTAGATTTTCCAGTAGCCACATTAACAAAGGAAAAAGAAACAAGTGAAATTAATTTTAATAATATGTTTATTTAACCCAAGATAGCAAAAATATTATCATCTCAACATGTAATCAATATAAAAATATTAATGAGATATTTTATGTTCTGTTTTTTTGTGAAGTCTTCAAAATCTGGTGTGTACTTTACACTTACAATACATCTCAATTTGGATGTTACATTTTTCTTGATCTGTATTTGATTTCACAAAATTTACAATTGAAAAATTAGATTCAAATACCTAAGCTGTTCTAAACATATTTAAACATACTTAGAAATGTTCAGTAACTGAATCAAGTATCAGTCATTTAATTTGAATTTAAATAAAATGAAGTTAAAAATCCAGTTTCCTAGTTGCCCTAGCTATATTTCAAGTGCTTAGTGGCCACATGTGGTCAGTGGCTCAGTATCAAATAGCACGGGTCTAGGCCAACCCCTCCCTGTGGTCCTGGAGGTGGCTCCCTTGGCCATGTGCTGGGACTGCAGCTCTTCTCTGCCTCCTGAATACGTGGAGCTCCAGGCACTGGGAGAACCAGGTGAGTGCTGGAGAACAGCCAGCCTCCAGAGTGGGCGGAGAGTCTCAGACACCTGGGTACATGATATTTACCTAGCAGCCTCAGCACTGCTGTGCAGAGCTGGTGAAGATGAGCAAGGGGCCTTGTGGGCTGTGAAAGACCTCCACAGAGGGATTGCATTCCTGGGGGATGAGCCTGACCTTGGGATGAACCCAACAGGATGACCTAAGCTAAGATTTCACAATGCAGTGGCAGCAGGGAACAGGTGGTGGCAGCAGCTGGGAGCTCTCTGTGGGCTGGGGTGGGACCTCCGCCTCTCTGAGCAAATGAGCCCTTACAGAGGGCAAGTCTGGGCCCACAGGGGAAAATGAGGAAACCCCCAGCCCTGCCTTGCACCAAGGTCTCTTAGCTTCTTAGCTGAGGCAAGTTATAAGGCCTTCAGCATCATCACATCTCTGGTATAATCACACCCAAGGCAAAACTGAAGGACTGCTTTTCCACATCTTTAGAAATTCCTTTTTTCTTTCTTTCTTTCTTTCTGTCTTTCTTTCTTTCTCTTTCTTTCTTTCTTTCTTTCTTTCTTTCTTTTCTTTCTTTCTTCTTTCTTTCTTTCTTTCTTTCTTTCTTTCTTTCTTTCTTTCTTTCTTTCTTTCTTTCTTTCTATCTCTGCCTCTCTCTGTCTCTCTCTGTCTCTCTCTCTCTTTCTTTCTTCCTTTCTTGTCAATGGTGAAGCTTCTGTTGAAAAACCATTCTTGAGAATCCTGTGGAAGCCTCTCTCTGAGCTCTGGGCTGGGAAGACCACATGCTTTCATCACCATTCTGGGTTCCCATTTTGGTGAAATTGACATTTCATGGATTAATTCATCTCTATGATGTGCCAATGGATGCAACCAAATATAAAACATGGCCCCTCCCCTTTAGCAACCCACAGTTCAGTGAGGGCGGCCAAGGGAGATTTCTTTTTGTTGAAAACAGTGGTGTTCAACCTTGGCTTCACAGCACTGATGCCTGAGACACACCCCAGATGTCCTGATTTAATTAGTCTCGGGTACAGACATGGCACTGGGGTTTTAAAAGCTTCACAGGTGATTCTCACGTGCAGCTTGGGTGAGCACCACAAATTGGAATCAAGTCAGTGACCTCAAGGGCCAGCAACTGGGTTCTAGGAATTCTGATTATATCCCAGGAATTCTGTGCTCAGGGAAGCAGCCAAAGTGATCCTTTAAAGTGTAGCCTTTAAAGGTCATAGCTTTCCCCTCTTCAAAACTCTACCACGGTTCCCATTAAGTACCAACCAGAGCCCTTGTATCTCAATATACGCACAGGGCCCTGTATGATGTGCCCCATGTCGTCACTCTGCCTCCTTACTCCCTCTCCTCCGGCTGCACTGGCCTCCAGGTTGGTCCTTAAGCATTCACCTTAGCTCTTCCCTGTGGCCGGGACAATCGTCCCTCAAGCACCCATGTGGCCAACTCTCTCACCTCCTGCACACTTGTGGTGATTAATTTTACGTGTCAACTTGACTGGGTTAAGGGGTCCCCAGATAGTTGGTAAAGCATCATTTCTGGATATGTCTGTGATGGTGTTTCCAGAAGAGACTAGCATTTGAATCAGAAGAATAACGATCACCCTCACCAGTGTGGGTGGGTATCATCCAAGCTGTTGAGGGCCTAAATAGAACAAAAAAACAGAGGAAGGGGGAATTCACTCTGCTTGAGCTGAAATATCTACCTCCTCCTGCCCTTAGACATAGGCATTCTTGGTTCTTGGGCCTTTGGACTCAGAAGTAAACTTATGCCATTGGCTCCCCTGGTTCTCAGTTCCTTGGGTTTGGACTGGAATCTGCCACCAGATTTCCTGGGCCTCCAGCTTGCAGTCAACAGATCATGGGACTTCTCAGCCTCCATAATTGTGTGAACCAGTCCCTTAAAAAAAATCTCTTCCTATATGTCTATATATTTCCTATGGGTTTTGTTTCTCTGGAGAATCCTGACTATATACCACCTATGCTCAACATTATCTTCTCAATGAGTCTTTTCCTGAGCCCTCTGCCCCTTTCACCCTGCTCTCTTTCTCTATGGCACAAATCCCCTTCTAACATACTATATAATATCCTTATTGGCAATGTCTATTAATTATTACCCACTTCCTCTGCTAGGGACGTTTGTCTGCTTTGTTCACTGATGTGTTCCTGGTGCCTAGGATGTGCCTGACATGATGGGTGCTCTGTAAATATTTATTAAATACGTGAGAATCTGCAGAGTTCTAAGTAAGAAAGATTTCTGGGTAAATGAAGGTGATGACCTTACATGTTTAACGTTCTCCATCCAGATACTGATAAATGATGAAAGGACTAAAGGAAGAGTGATATACTAGTACTTCACTGGAAAATAGAGAAGGTGTGCACTGTGGATAGGCCAGAAACTGCAAGAAATTACTACTAAAAATAGCACAGATAGATAAAAAATGAAGGAAATGACCCCCCAAAATACATCTGCTTTTTTGAGAAAGCAGTAGGTGTCATGGGAATAGAGAAGATCATGGCAGTATCTACCCAAATGTCTGCATTTTAAGTGGTGAGAACAGAAGTGTGGGTAGGTCATGAATTGGATGTGAGTTCCATGTCCTTTAACTATTTGTAGATTGATACCCTGGGAAAGTAGCTGCTCCAGGGGGTATAAAGGTAAGAACAAAAGCAGCAAATGCAAAAATCCCAGATATAAAAGTCTCTCTCTGATGACTGTGGCCCTTCCCAAGGTAGTGAACTGTGGGGTCAGGAAATAGGCCAGATGAAATGACATTCCACACTAGAAGTAGATGCAGATCTAAACTGAAAACTTCACATGGAAAGCTAATCTTTGGTCGAAAGATAATCTTCAGCAAAAACAGAGAAGGAACTGTAGCAAACTGAAATTTCCCTGCTTTGACTGTCTCCTAGCATACTTCCTACTCCTCTCTAGCTGCATAATGACAAAGCAGATTTGTAAACTATGTCAACTCCTCTTCCAATTTCAGATCTGTAAGTATCCAGGTGGTGAGGGAGGGATCAGAGGAGAATTCGCTCACACTGTTTGGGGCATATACCTAGTTTGGATAGATGTCTTCTTGTTTTAGCTTGAATAATGTGACCAAAAATGGCACCTATGAAAAGACTCTGCATTACTTAAACAGAAGAATATGGCAATTATAACATACTTAAAATATACTGTATTGTTTACCATGTGCTTTCAGTTAAATTCAGAAAAAAAAAGAACTCTGTAAAATGAGGTGAAAGATATGATAGTGAGCAAACAGACTGAAATGTAACGGGGGGTTCCTGAATTTCGAAAAGTCAGTAAAGAAATGAAAAGTCACTAAAGAAACAAAAAGTGCAGGTAAAAATGACATTAGAGGCATTAAATTGCAGAAGTGACACAAAAGAAAGTAACACCAGTGATACAGAGAACAAACACAATAAGCTCTATGAGTGCAGAATTTTCTTTTCAGACTAAGAAGATAGATGTTCTAAGGGTCAAGAAGATAGATAAGGAGATAAAACAAATATATAAATATTTTTTCAAATATTCAATAATCCAAATATACATTATTCATAATCCCAGGAAAAAAGGTTTGAGGTATAGGAAGAAACAGTGAGGAAAAAAAAAAACATGCAAAAAGCAAAAAAACAATGATATTCCTAAAGAAGAGACTGGAAAAATATAACTGAATCAATTATCAAAGATAGAATAGAATAAATCTCTTGGATGAATAGAGACATAAATCTGAAGATTCACATGGCTAGATGTTTACAAGGTTAATGAAAAGTGATCAATTCCTGTACATAACTCTGGTGAAAAATTTTCATTTCAAAGGGAAAGAAAAACTCCAGAAAGGAGAGAGAAACACAATTATAATAGAATGAAGATTAGGCTGTTTTCTAACTTGTACTCTGCAGTATTGGGGTAAAAGAACAGTAGGACTAGACTCACCTTTTTCTAGCAATATGGTGGACTTAATGTTGAAAGAAAAATTTGCTGCAGAAGATTTAAAAATGTGGCATAGAATATTTAAAAGCCACCTAAACAGGGTAGGGAGACAAAATCTGTGCATGTTCAAGGTGGGTGGTCAGATCAGAGGCAGCTATGTATAGCCAGCAACTCTATAAAGCAAACTAGGGAAAAAACACACCCCACAGAGAAAATGAAATACCCTTCTGTCTTTGGCTCTAGATGGAGGGAATAAAAAGAAGAAAGATTCTTCCAAGAATTTTTTAATATAAATCATTGCATGAGTTTGGGACTGGAATTCACACTACCAGTGTGGCCTGAAATTCCCTAAGAAACTTTAGTTTAAAGTAGTTTCAGGTTGGCAATATACATATGTGTCTAGCAGAGCTAAATGAAATATTCTTCGGAAGAACCACTTTAAACCTATGTTTCAAAAAACTCCAATAGATAAAATTCTGGAGAACATGCACTCATAATCAAAAATTACAAATCACATGAGGAAATGAGCCACCATAGCAAGAATTAGCAGAAAATACAAACTACAGAATCATCAGACATTCAAAACCCATAGATACCACAATGATAAAATTCAGAATATTTAAAACTGTGTTTATTAGGATTAAATAAATAAAGGAGAGTTTCAAAAGTGTAACTATGAAACTAGCAACTGTAAAAAAAATTACCAGGAACGTTTGAAAAAATTAGTAGAATTTCTAGGAATTAAAACCTTTATGCACAGATTAAGCAGACATAGAGAATAGAGTGTGAAAATCTAACATATGCCTCCTCAGAGTTCCAGAATAAATATATTAAGAGAATTGGAGGAGAGACAATATTCAAAGATATAGTGGCTGCAAATTTTCAGAATTGATAAAAAATTCCAATCATCAGATTGAGGAAGTTCACCTACTCCCAAAGAGAATGAGTATGAATAAATCTACATCTCTAAAACCCTCCAGACAAACAGAAAAACCATAAAAGTGACTAGAAACAACAGAAACAATAAATAGAAAGGATAATTACAGTGACATTCGACTTGTCAGCAGCAATGTTAGAAGCCAGAAAATGGAAAAATAACCTTAACATTCTGAGAAAAATTACTCTTAACTTAGTACTTCTGAGTATAAAATTATACCTTGCAAGAATGAAGATGAAATAAATATGTATTATAACGAAGAATGGCTTGTAGAGTTTTAAAAGGATAAGCTGTTAAAAAAGGAATGTCTAAAGGCCATTCTTCATAATACAGAAAAAAGTTTTGAGATGTAGGAGGGAATGGTGAGCAAGAAAATTGTATATATGTGGGTAGATCTAATTAAACAATGACCATTTAAAACAACTATTATGATTTCTAAAATGTACAGTACAAATTGAGAAAAAATAAAACACTGGGTAAAAATAGTGGTAGGTGCTAAATATTCTAAGACGATTGCATTATTTTGGAAGAGGATAAAGATACTGATTAACTACAAGATGGAAAAACAGGATAAAATCAATCATCTAAATTAAAAATACATAAAAGGAGGGAAAAAAACAGAAAAGGAGCAAAAAAGAAAAAAAATTAAATTGTAGAGCTAAAGCCAATTATATCAAATTTCACAACAAATGTAAATGGACTAAAGTTTCTGGGTAAAGGACAAAGATTTTCAGGTTGCATTAAAATTAAAATAATGGAGAAACACTTAAAACATTCAGACTTGGAAAGGTTGAAAGTAAAATGATGAAAAAGGATACACTAGATAAGCACCAATCAAACAGAATGGAGCTGGTGTAGCAATATGAACCTTAGAAAAACTAGAAACACATTACTGAATATAAAAAGTATGACCCCATATTGAGTTCTAAGCTTCTCTGAATTTAATACCATAGCTTTACAATATGCGAATAACAATGGTCATAACTAAAAAGAGATTCCAACAAATCCATCATCAAACCAGCAGATTTTAATACACCCCTTTTATTAAATGATAGATTAAGTAAAAAATATCATTGAGGTTATAGAATATCTCAACCAAACAACTAACAAACCTGAATTAATGTATTAATAAAATAACACTCTTTAAGAGAACTTTTCATAAATAAATAAAATATTTATAAAAATAAAACACAAGTAGCAAGATGCAAAATTTTTAAATAATTAATTTCATACTACACTAGATATAAAAATTTCATATATAGCATATATAATAGCTGTATAGCTATATAATCATATACTAACTGTAGTTATGTATAGTTATATAATCTCATAATCGCTGGAATGGCAAGAAAGTTGCATCTAAAGATAAATTTATATCATTTATATCAGAAAAGAGATAAATATTAAGGGTAGAATAGAAATTAATAAAATAAAACCAAAATTGTACTAGAGAGGCTTAAAAGAAGCTAATATTTGGTTATTTTAAAAGGCTAATAAAAATAGACCAACTCTAGTGAGAAGGATCATTTAAAAAACAGAGGTAGACAGCACAAATAAAACAATTTTAGGGATAAAAAGGAAAGAAAAACTATAGATCAAACAGGAATTAAAAGAAAAGAGTGTATTTTTTTCAACTTTATGACAGTATTTTGGAAATTTAAATGAAATGGACAAATTTCTTAAAAATCAATTACTCTGATCAAAGAAAAAATATTAAATTTTAATAGTCCTGTAACAAGTAAATAAATTGCATCAATAGTTTAAAAATCTCCCCACAAGGAAAACATTAGGCACAGGTGATTTTATCAAAAAATGTAGAAACAAATACTCCAAAATCTTTATAAACACCTTCAGAAAACAAAAAGAGGGTACAATTCCCAAGTTACTTCATGTGCCAAGCACAACAAGATCAACATAGAGAAGTAAAGTTATAGGCCAATCTTACTTATGAATATGGAGTTAAAATCTACCTTCTCCCTCCAAAAAATATGTAAAAAGAGAATGTAAAATGACCAAACTAGTTTCATTTCAAGAATGAAAAGTGAGTATAAAATTATAACATTTATAAAGGTTATTCACCACATTAAATTGAGTCTCTCAAGGTCATTCTTTCTGATTATTGTTGTTTTCTATTTCTAATTCAAATTCGATCAATGTCTGCTTCTTATATTTTGAAGTTAACTTTTTGTGCGCATTTACTTTAGAAATGTGATACTGTCCCTTGGATTCATCCCTTTATCTTTATGAAATGTCTTTATTTTTAGTAGTGTTTCTTGTTTTTAAATCTATTCTGTCTGGTATTAGTATAGCAACACCAGCTTCCTTTGGTTAAGGTCTGCATAGCATGTCTTTTCCCATCCTTGTAACAATTATGTATTCTTATGCTTAAAGTTGTGAGTCTTTTAAGCAGCTTATAATTACATTTTGTCTTTACATTCAGTGTGACTATCTTTGTTAACTGGAATACTTACTCATTTATATTTAATATAATTACTGCTTTATTTGTGTTTACATCCTCCAATTTAGTGCCTGTTTTCTTGTAGTTCACTTGTTCCATGTTTCTTTGCCTCTCTTTTCTTGACTTCTTTTGAGTTAATCAAAAACCTTTCATTATTTTCTCTCCTTTATTAACTTACTTGTTTATAAGTTTATTCTTCTTGTAGTTACTCTAGAGATTACAATTCCATTCCTTGATATATTACCATCTGATACAAATTGTTACTTTTCCACTTCCTTGATAATGCTCAAAATGTGGAACATTTTCAGTCCATTGACCCTCTCTTGCATTTTGCAATTTTGTTGTCATGTATTTTAATTCTGCATGTTTAAATCCCCACAAGACATTATTATTGTTCTACACAGTCATTATCAGTCAATGCACATTTATATTCATCTATATGTTTACCCTTTGACTTTGTGTGTTTAATTTCTTCTTGCATTTCTGTGATTCCCTTTAGGATATATATAATTTTTTCAGACCAAAGATCTCTCATTAATGTTTCTTTCAGTGCAGGTTTGCCAGAGATAAAATACTCCTGGTTTTTGTCTGAAACTATCATCATTTTACATTTATTTTTGAAGAATATTTTTGCCAGTTATAAAATTCTAGGTTGGAATTTATTTTATCTCAGCACATTAATGAGACCATTCTCTTGTCTTTTGCCTGCTGTCATTCTGTCAGGAAAACAGCTGTCAATCTTTTATTTTCCTCATCTCAAGATAATGTTCTTTTCCCCACCTCTGACTGCTTTTAAGCTTTTCTCTTATTTGGTCTATAGCAGAACGCTAGGTTGTGCCTCAAAGCAATTTTCTTTGTGTTAATTCTTCTTGGGGTTTACAGACCTCCTTGAATCTGTCTTTCAACAATTTTATAAATTATCCAGCCATTTTCGCCTTGCATATCATTTTATAGTCCCTGCTACTACTTTAATTCTGGGATTCTGATTACATATATGTTGGATTATTTGGCTGTGGCTCACATGACATCTCATACATGTATTCAATGCTCTTTCATGTATTTTCCATTCTTTTCAATATTTGTACTGAGTTTAGATATTATATATTGATCTTTCTTCAAAAAAACCCCAACTAATCCTGGCATCTGCTGTTTCTAATATTTAGTTATACCAATGTAACATGTACCAAAAACCTTAAGTTATTTTATATTTTTGTAATTTCCATTGGATTCTTCTTTTTATTTTATATATATTCTAATTCTCTGTTGATATGCTCTAAATTTTAATCCATTTTCTCCAAGTTTCCTGTTTATCAATCATACCTAACTCATTATATTAAACTTTATGAAATTTCTATTACTCTACCAGTTTTCTTCAACAAAAATGTCAGTATCATATGGTTCAAACTGATGCTGCTTTAATTCCATTATCTGAATAATGTGTGAGAATCTTTCCATTGTCTACTTTTCTTTTGGCTTTTGGTCAAGTGGTCCTAAATGTTTATGTGTGTGTGTGTGTGTGTGTGTGTGTGTGTGTGTGTGTGTGTGATGTTTTTTAAATAAAGTTTAACTGCATAGAGTAGAGCACACAAATCTTAATGTATAACTTGATGCACTTTTGTACATGTATACACCCATATATTTTCACCTAGATCAAGATATAGAGCATTTTCAGTAATGTAGGTTACCTCATGCCCTATCCCAGTCATTGCTGCACCAAGAATAGTTGGGGAAGTTATGCTTGTTTTATATAGTATGTACTCCTTTGTGCTGATTTCTTTTCACTTAACTTTATGTCTATGAGTTCATCCATGTTGTTGTGTCTGTCAGAATTTTGCTCCTTTTCATTGTTGAGTAGTATTCCATTGCATAAATACACGACAATGTATTTATGCATTCTACTGTTTATGGATACCTCTTGTTGTCTTTCCATTTGTGTGCTTTTATGAAGAGTGTTTCTATAAACATTGTGGTGCTTATCTTTGGTGGACATAACCACTCATTTTTGGGGAAAATATAAAACTAATGAATCCAGATGCTGGGCCATGGGACATATGTATATTTTGCTTTAGTAGGTATTGCTAAATAGTTTTTCAAAGTGATTTACTAATTTATAGTCTTATTAGCAGTTTGAGAGAATTCCAGCTGTTCTACATCCTCCCCTGAACCTGATACTGTGAGTCTTGTTAATTTTAGCTTTTCTGGTGGGTGTATAGCAGTATATTATTGAATTTTATCTTTATTTTTCTGATGATTAATTGATTAATTAAATTAAGTACTTTTTTGTGTTTATTGATTATTTTAAAATCTTCCTTTATGAAGTGTCTGCTCAAGTTTCTTGTTTTTCTGCTGGGTTATCTGAATTTTTCTCATTGATTTATACGAGTTCTTTTTATACTCTGAATTTGAGTTCACTGTTGGATATTTGCATTGGAAATATCCTTTCCAAGTCTATGGCATGAATTTTTATTCTCTTAATGATATCTTTTAATGAACATGGATTCTTAATTTTAATGAAGTCCAATACATTAGTCTTTTCTTTTACAGTTCGTACATTTTTGGTTTTGGGAAAGTCATGTTTGCCTACTTAAAGAGGATTAGGATCTTCTCCTATTTTTCCTTCTAGAAACCTGATTTGTTTTAATTATCATTTTTAATTCAATGATCCATATTGAATTAATTTTCATGTACTGTGTGAGGTAGGGATTGTATTAGTCATGGTTCTTCAGAGAAAAAGAACCAGTAGCATATCTATATACATAAAATATAAAATAAGGAATTTTCTCACCTGATTATGGAGGCTGAAAGCCCCAAGATCTGCAGTTGACAAGCTGGAGACCCAGGAAAGCTGATGGAATAGTTCCAGTCTAAGTCAAAAGACCCAAGAATCAGAAGAATTGATGGTGTAAGTTCTAGTCTGAAAGCCAGCAGGCTCAGGACCCGAGAAGAGCCAAAGTCGCAGTTCAAGTCCAAAGGCAGGGAAAGATGAATGTCTCAGCTCATGACAGCCAGTCAGTGACTGATATCTATGGGAAGGTCAGTCTCTTTGTTCTAGTCAGGGCTTCATCAGATTGGATCAGGCCCACCTGCACTGGGGAGGGTCACCTGCTTTACTCAGTCTTCTGATTCAAATGTTAGTCTTATCCAGGTATACCTTCACAGACACACCCAGAATAATGTTTGACCAAATGTCTGGGTGTCTCATGGCCCAGTGCAGTTGACAAATAAAATTAACCATTACAGGGATCAATATTCATTTTTATCTATCGTCTGTCTATCTATCTACACTTGACCCATCACCATTTTTTAAAATGACCATCCTATTCCCAGTGAATTGTGTAAATACTTTGTCACTAATCATGTGTCTGATAAGGATGGTTATTAACACAATTAACAAAGTTGATGATAAATATAGCTATATATATGTTCATAACTATTTAAAACATTTTATATTTTTACTAAAATAATAATTGTGTGGTTAAAAAAATGTTAATATACTCTGCCGCCCCTTTTCTCCTCTCCTGCTCTCCATAAACAACTGTTTTTCATGATTTTGCCCATTTCTAATTAATGCTTATATTAATGCAAATTTCTTGAGTCATGAGTGTTACATATTATATACTGATTTCTTGTTTTATTAGTTACATTTTTTTGCTTTTCTGCAGCCACTCCCCATTTTCCCTCCTCCACCTAATCAATATATCTATGTCACAAACTGTAGTTATATCAGTAATTAATGTTTATATTAATATAACCATATTGCTTTCTGCCTAACCAGGCAGTAGACAATAATTCTCCTGTACAACTTTTTGGTTTTCTGGGACGTTGACAACTGTTTTATTTTCTGATTACTTAGTGTCCTATGCATTGAGAGTCATTTCTTGAAAAATGCTCCAAAAGACTTGTCAAATATATGGCAGTATTTTTCCAAGTCTTCAGACATATTTATGAGCACTTCATATGTTCTCCTACCCCAGAGACTTCCTTCCTGCAACCTTTTGTGAGCTTGTTCATGTAGCTTACGGTGTTACGGTGGAGATGAATAATTTTAATCTCATCTCCTATTCTTTTGTACAGAGCTTTTTTTTTTTTTGTCTTGTTTCATTGCTGTTTGTTTTTTTCCCTCTCTGAAGCTCGCAGGATCTACTCTTTATCCTTAGTGTTCTGAAATTAGGTGATAATGTTGTTGGCATAGGTCTTCTCTTATTATTGTTTATTCTGTTAGGTGTTTCATGGATCCAGCCAATCTGCCAGTTTCTCATTGATGTTCTCCCCAGAATTTTCTCTTGCTGGTCACCTATGGGAATTCCTGGATAGACTCAACACATTTCTCATCTTCTCTGTTCTGTTACTCAACTTTTTTGTTTTATTTTCTATTACTCATCTATTTCTTTTATTTTCTCCCATCTATTGTCTATTCCACTAAGTTCTTTTTAGTTTGCTTATTTGTTTTTATTTTTGTATCCCTCCTTGTCTTGATCTGTGTCGTTCATGTTGAGTTTTCTCACATGTGTTATGATTTTGGGCTCATTATTCATATTTAAGAGCAAAGCTTTAAACTCATTAGAAGCTCCAAGTGCCCTCATCAGGTCACCATTATGGGCCTCCACTGTGGTGCAATCAGGCTGCCAGCTTTTTTGTCTTTCTGTTGTAAAGCTCCCTAATGACAGACCTTGTAAACATTTTTATTTGTATCCATTTGGTTTGTCCAGAAAATAGTCCTTTAACATACTATCTGGTGGCATTATACCAATTGCTGACACCCTGGAAAGAGGGCAAGGGAAGAGATGTGGTATGTGACCATTCTGGATTTGGATTTACTTTTTCCTTTTGTTTTCAATTTAGTACCTTCTCTCCCAACTACATCTGGTTTCCCCACATCTGGAGCCTCTCAATTCTAAACGTAATAAAACTCCCATTTCCTGTAGAGATGGGAATGGGATATATCCTTGGCTACACATGGAAGACAAAGAGATTGGAAAAGGCATGGGGGGTGGCATCTAACTGCTCAGTACAGATGTGCAACTTTGGTAACTGTGCTGCCAAACCCCAAACCTTCCTAGAGTCCTGGGGGAAATGAATTTTTTTCACTGCTCTCTCCTCTATTGGCACAAAGGCTTCATTTTCCTTGGTTCTTCTGTGTTATTTACCCCTGCTCTATTTGCTATCTTTGAAACAATTTCTATCTATGAACAGTGTTGATTGCTCTTCTATTCTCTTTATCTTTATGGGTTATTATTATTTCAGTTATTTTACTAGTGTATCAATAGAGTTTTGAGAGAGTAAAGAAATATATGCATGAGAAATTTAATGTATATCTATGATTTCATAGATACTTCTTATATATATATATATAAATCTTTCTTTACAGACACAAATCATACCACAAATTAAGCAGAGAATATGTATTTTGAAATAAACCCTGTACTTTCATAAACACTAACACAAAGAAAATCAAAAAAGGATAAAATGTAAATATACAGGTGTATATTTTATGACTAAACGCAATAAAAATAATCACCAAATAATAAAAACCTCCACAGCTGTCAACGATAGAAACTATTACTAACGCCTTGACTATTATTATTGTTATTATTCATTTTATTATTACTACTAGTAAATAACCCCTGGAATAAAAATTAAGTTCAAATAAAAGTCCAAATAAAAAGGAAGTATGAACTCTTTAAAAATGAATGTCAGTGAAGACAATGCATGTGAAGGTCTGTGAGTACTCACACGAATCTAGATAGTCTTAAATGCACATAGCAGAAAATAAAGAAGATTGAAAAGTAAAAGAAGCATACCTAAAACTCAAGAAGCTAGAAAATAGATAAAAAATAAATCAAAATTCTATGAACATATTTAATAAAGATAATGGGAACACTCACTAACATAGAAATTTAAACAAATGAATACAACCCCAAAAGTTTGCTTAACAGGACTAATAAAAAAAAATAAAACTTTTCACAAGACTAATCAAGAAAGAAAAAGAGAGAAAAAATAAACATTAGAAAAAAATGGGACAGATACATAGCTACTGACAATATTATGAAAAGTTATGAGTAATCTATATATTGGTTTATGCCAATAAATGTAAACATTGCAATCAAATTTTTAAAGATAATGTAAGTGGTGAAAATCAACTCAGGATGAGATGGACTACCATAATATACGAATAACCATAGAATAAAATGAAAGGAAGTCACATAACAATCTTTAAAAATGTATCAAGCTCAGGTGGCTTTATGGGTAAGTTCTACTAATCTTTACTGAATTAAAATGATATACATTATGAACTGTTTCAGATCGTAAAAACAAAAATTTAAAGCTCTTCAACTGATTCTGTGATCCTAGCTTAACTTCACACCCAAACCAGAAAAAGAGCTTTACAACAATCTCAAATCAATGAAAAGGAAAGAAAAAATTATGTCAAACTTACTTATGAACATAAATGCAAAGATCCTCAAAGAAACAATAGTGACTTTATTCAGGCAATAATATAAATATTGTTTATATTTAGTATAATAGTACACTTTGACCAACCAGGTTTACTCAAGAAGGTAAGACTGATTTAACATTAGAAATCTATCTTGTAATTCATTGATTTAATAGATTAAACAACAGATGATAGATTTTATATTCTTTTTTTTTTTTTTGCGGTACGCGGGCCTCCCACTGTTGTGGCCCCTCCCGTTGCGGAGCACAGGCTCCGGTCGCGCAGGCTCAGCGGCCATGGCTCACGGGACCAGCCACTCCGCGGCATGTGCGATCTTCCCAGACCGGGGCACGAACCCGTGTCCCCTACATTGGCAGGCAGACTCTCAACCACTGCGCCACCAGGGAAGCCCCAGATGATAGAGTTTAATATCCATCCTTATAAAAATTACCAGCAAGCTAGGCAAAGTAGGGAAGATCCTTGTTAAAGTAACAATCAGGAGCCACAGCCAGTATTTTTTTTACAGTAAAGTATCAGCATTCCTGTTTAAGTCAGAGCCAAGAATGCTAGCAGTCACTACTACTCTCTATGCTGTTCTGAAGGTTCTAGCCAGACAGCAAAAAGTAAGAGGTGTAAAACTGAAAAGGAAAAGACAAAACTGCCTCTAAATAGTAGACTTAATACATGAGTTCAGCATGAGATTAAAGAACAAAGATCTCCAAATTGATAGCTTTCCTCACCTCTAGGCATCATCGACTAGAAAAGATAATGACAAAAGATGTTATTCTCAAAAGGACTGGAATAATAATAATTCCAGAAATTCCTAGGAAACATACTTCTTTCTTTTCAAAGTTTTCTTGGCAGGTCTTTCTTGAGCATCAGGCTAATTTATTGAAATTGTGTGTGTGTGTGTGTGTGTGTGTGTGTGTGTGTGTGTGTATGTGTATTTCTCCTCTATTCTTCCCTCCATCATCCTATGAAAGTGGGCACTGCTTCCGCGGGTAGATAGTGGGTCAGAAGAGAAGTGGTCTGCAGTACATGTGGTCCCCCCAACTCTCCTGGGAGATCACTGATGTGATGATGCCAAACATTAGTGATGGGCACCAGAGAGGAGACAGAGAGAAAGAGGATGTGCCCTCTGCTTTCCCAAAGGTAAGTTCAGAGCTGAAAGAGAACAAGGGTGACTGATGGCAATGCCTGAAGAGGCTGACAATGTCTTGGGAGGATGGCTCGTGACACACCTCTGCAGATTGGGCCCGAATCACTGGGTTTTCAGCCTCAACAAAGGCTTGGATGGGAGTGAGAGTTCCCTAAATTCAAGGGTCGTTACATGTTCAGCAACAAGGATGGTCGGGGGGGACTTTGATGGCCTTAAGGAGGAGAGGCCCTTTTTCTGTTTCCCTTCTAGACAAAAAGGAGGTAGGATAGCTACCCTGAATCTGAAGTCCACCAGGCCTCGGTTTGGATCTGTACGATGAGTGTAGCAGTACACAGAGTAGGAGCCCATGCACTTGGGACGGCTTGAAGCCCCCATAACACCAGCTCTGGACCGAAACAGGAACAGAATAAAGTTCCATCTTGCTAGTCCAACCCTGACTGAGGCCCTCTGTGAGTGTCAGCTTCCTCATCTGTAAACTGTAGACAATCCTCACAGCCTTGCTGTGAAAACGGAAAACGTAAGGCATGCAGTATGCTCAGCAGTTTTTAGCATTTCACTAAATCACGTTCATACATGTTAAGTATTATTATTATTGCTATTGTTGTTGTTATCAATAACATTAAGTCAAAATATACACTGCAAAGCTGTTAGAAACATAGAGATAAACACAGAGAAACAGCATCAGTGGTAGAATATAGCTGTATTTTTCTGATTTGGTACCATATTTTATTTGCTCTCTTAATATATCAAAGTCACAGAAGTCTATTGATAGCATTGATTTAAAGTAATGTATTAAACTCTGCAGAGATAATGCTTGTTGCTTTTTTTCCAGTGCCCAACAAATATTTACAATAATAATTATGTTAGATCTCTAAAATACCCGAATAAATTCTTGAACAGATTGTAATGGCTACATTCTCTGATTGCAATGCAACAGACTGTATATAAATAGTATAATTTTAAATGAGAAACTACTTGAAATTTAATAAGCACATTTCTATGTAACCCAGTAAAAGATAAATTGCCACTACAAATATAAACTATTTGAAAAATAGTGAGATAACAACATAGGAAAATGTATGCGTGGCAGCCAAAGCTGCACTTATTAGTACAGTAATAATCTTAGATGTTTTTCTTATTAAACAGAACAAAAATAAAAACAAATACTCTGACCATTAAACTCAACAAGTCAGCAAAAAACAAGAAAGCATAGGAAAAGTAGGAGGAAGGAATTAACAGAAATAACAAGCATAAATAGGCAGTCAGCAGAATTGCTAAATAAATGAGATTGGGTTCTCTGAAATGACAAATAAAATATTCAAAACCAAAAAATCTAATCAAAGAAAAATGAGACCAAAATAGGATTGAGAATAAAGACATAATCACAAATATGAAGAGGATTTATATAGAGTTTTAAGAGATTTCTATGAAAAACTCTGCTAAATATGGAAACTGTGTAAAATTCATAATGTTCAGGGAAAACACATTTAAACTGGCTTAAGAAAATCTAGAAAATACAAGTAAACCAGAGACTCTTTAAACAAATAGAAAAATATTGTCAAAGAAGTAGCTCTATAAAGATGCTGGGATCAGAGGGTTTTACAGGCAAGATTTATCAATCCTGTAGGGGATAGATAATTTCACTGTAATTTAGCTGTTCTAGACAATGGAAAAAGAGTTTCTCTCTCTGTCTCTGTCTCTGCCTCTCTCTCTCTCTCTCTCTCTCTCACACACATACACACACACACAAACACAAGCACACAGAATTTTTTTAAAAAGAGAATACGTTTCAGAAAAGAGGAAATACGATTTTTTAAATACATTTTTGCTTATAATATGATTACTTACCTGGAAAAACCAACAGAATCAACTGAGAAGCCATTGAAATTAATGAGAAGTGAGCAATGTAGCGTATTACATAATTGAAAAATAATCACTATTGGATCAGAAATAACCAGCTGATGGATGTAATAAAAAATGATCCCCATTTATTATAACATTCCCAAACATAAACTACCTGGAAATAAATTTAACAAGAAATGTGCAAGACCTATAGGATGGGGGGAAAAAAACATCCTATAAAACTTTACTGAAAAAGCAAACCTGCATAGGTAAACTCCTGGTGGGAGGGGGTGAGTGAGTCAATCTCTAGGGGAGGGATGCTGACGCCAGAGCATCAGGTGGTCTTGTGGAGATTAAAACCTTGAAAATATGTCCTTTTCAAGTCTCAGAGACATTTTCTGAAACCAGTAATGAGAAATTCCCTGCACCCACAGAAGCCTGGATAGATGTAAATGAGGAGAAGCTGGGGCAGGGCCAAGCCGCACAAGAAAGAAACCTTAGCCACTGGCAGGGACTAGTTAATAGTTTAGGTGGATGAGATTAGGTAACCCCAGGAAGACCTGAGGAAACAGGGCACCAGGACTCTTTACTCAGTGGGGATCACAGACTCCACGGTGACACTGGTGAAAGCTGGAGAAGAAGTGAGTTCTCTTCGGAAAAGGGGGCATATATACAAAGCATACACTTCCCGTCCATCTCAGTGTGGCTGCGGGCCCTGTGAAGACCCTGTCTCAGCTCTTCTGTACTGTCACCTTCCGCCATGGGAGCTTACCCTGATCATCCAGAGGCAGGGGCATAGATCACCATCCAGGTCTCAGACTCCAGAGTCACCCTCCAGGTCAGGAGAGCTTGATGCATGTGGGCCACTGCTTCCTGGGTGGGGGACGGTGTCCTGAGCATACTCCGGGCTTAAAGTTAAGGAGCAGGAGGGTGGCTTTTCCAGTTGTCAAAGATCTCAGAAGACAGTCAGCCCAGCTGACTCAACTCAGGCTGTCCTCACTAACTGATTTGTTGGGTAATCTCTCAATCCTCACCACACTTTTCTATGGAGCAGGTTTTCTGTGGTCATACCAAGATGAACTTGGGGAGCATCAGTCTTCATCTTTATCAACCTCCTTCCTGACCCCACCCACAAGCCACCCTAAATAAAGATGCTAAGTAAAAACTGTGCACTTGCCATGAAAGGACAGCTTCCAGAGAAGTGTGCTGTCCCCACCTGCAGCCAGATTACTGTCCTAAATGCCTACAGAGAAATTCCAGTGCCTGCCATGCTTGTTTCCATGTGCAAACAGAGGCTGCACCCCTCCCCCACTGTTGCCATCTGGTAGATCCTGTTTATCTGTGTTGGTTGAGTTCTTCTACCCTCCACATGCAAACACCGGATCCAGGAATGCACAATTCTAACCCAGTCCAAATCTGGGAGGTGGAAAAGGCACACTCGGATTTTTTCTCGTTCCTGTCGGTTAACCGGTGAAGCTAGTTATTTAATTTTATATACTGGCTCAAAATCACAGCCGGTGTCTGAAGGGCCTGAGGGTTTTCTTGGAGCCTTCCTAATTTTTTGCAATCAGCTCCTGGCTTCCGACTGCACAGGAGGGCAGTCAAGATGAATGAGTGAATAGAAATATGACATCAGAAGACCCTGAATAGACCCAGTGGTCAGGAGACATTAATCTTGAGGTGTGCCATCTCCTTTCTCTGAGGAGCTAACGTCACCCCCATGTCTGACCACTGCACTTCATTTGTCTGGTTAATCTCCCAGAACCTGGGCCTTATGATTAATCCCATAGGTAAATTCTGCTCTGGTGGGTCTCTGCCTCCCTGAATTTTCAGGATGGCACAGATCACTGATATCTCTTCTCCGACCTCAGCCTTCCCTGGACCCATATGACCGTTCACACCATCTGGGGTCAACTCTCCCCTCTGTTATTTGACCTTAAACAGCCCAGTCCTATAAATACCACAGCCAAGGTAAAGGGCATGATTTAGCAAGCATTCCCTGAGCACCCACTACATGCCAGGTGCTAAGCAATGTGCTGTAGGGATTGTGGAGACAATGAAAACGTGGAGTCTGCCCTCCCAGAGTTTATGCTTAAGGCAGACCCTAACTCTTTCACCTGGCAGACCATGTTCTGCAGCTGAGGCTGGTACTGAGAAAGCACAGCAGATGGGGGCTTGCTGCTGACTCTTGGGGAAGGGCAAGGCACTAAGCACCTGGGGCAGGGGATGGGCACTTGTCAGGTGGGAAGAGCAAGGATACACAAAAGAGCATGTAGAGGAACCGTTAGTCTGATGTGACTAAAGCTTTAGATGCATGAGGGAAAGAGAATGAAGAAAGGTTGCTTGAGGATGTTACGATGGGTTTCCTTCTCTCAGAACTGGATAAAGCATCAAGACAGTAGATGCTACGTTTGCCATCTTGCAAAAGTCTCAAATGAAGTGTCTGATAATCTGTTGCTTGTATGACTCTTGAAGCCCTCAACCACCTTGAGGATATACGAAGGCTTAAGGAGAAGAGATCGGATGAGATCTGTTAGTTGATTTCTTTGGAAAAGTTTGGTGATGCCTACAATATCTCTCCCCCAACCTCACTTGAAGACAGGAGAGAAATCCTTCAGTGGGGTCACCTGGGGAGCCTAGTGTGTGCCCCACAGTCTGGACATGGGTGTCTACCTCCACCTGGGAAACCCAGAGGACAGAGATAAGTGTCAGCTGACTTGGGCAGAGTTGGAATAACCTGGCTCCCCAGAGTTGGCAGGAGTACCTCCCCGTGGGCCATGCATGGAGAATGCCAACCTGCAAGGTGCAGGTACCCTTCCCTGGAGATGAACCACCAGAAACTCAGGGGCTGAGGCAGAGTGTGGCCAGCCAGAGGTCATGCATCACCCACTTAATGGAAAAGTTCTTCAGAGAAGAACTGGCAAAAGCAGTCTTCAAAAGCCAGAGTCAACCTGAACTTTCTGCCAGCCAGATAAGAACTTCCCTGAGCCCTCAGCTCTTCTCTCCCCTCCTCCGCTGCACAGGACCAAGAAACATGGACTTGAAAGTGAGAAGGGTGGTGAGCATGAAAGCAGACTCCCCTGACAACTCAACTACGAGCAGTTTGGGGACAGGTGGGGGCTGGTGACTGGGAGAAGTCAGGCTTATGGAAGAAGTTGGAAACTAATTATCACATGGGACGGGCTTCTTGAGTTACTGAATTGAGACTGTTTTGTGAGTTAAGGCTATTTCAAGATTTTTTTTTCTGCTGGCAAGAGTGATTTCCTAAGCTTGTGTGCAGGAGTGGGGAAGGAACAGCCCAGCAAGCCGACTGGACAGAAGGAAGCAGTATGCCATGACTTCTACTTGTTCCTGGGTGCTGGGTATAGAGCTTAGGCCTTCACTGAGTGGGCGTCAAATGCCAGGGAGGGCTGTGCACTTTTTCGGGGGTGTCTAAATTTAACGCTTCCAAAACCAGGAGCGCTCAAATGTGATAAATACATGTTTCATCCCATTTGTGGAAAACAGGATAAACTTCCAAATGTCCTTCTGCATTTTAGTAAGAAACTTAATGAGAGAAATGGAGAAATCATTTTCCTATGTGGTTATGTAGTTTTCGAAATTCTAATGACTGCATAATACTCTACTTAACCAAATCCTGTTGGATGGACATTAGGTTATTTACAATTTTTCACCATTATAAATAATGCTATGATGAATATGCTTGTGCATTAATCTTTGTGGTTACCTCTGATTATGTCCTAGGGTGAAAACAGCAGAAGTGGGATTACTGAGTGAAAGAAAAAATGTGAGGCTTTTGATACAAAATGCCAGTTTCCCCAAAACCTTAAACCAATTTATAAGCCCATGTGTCAGCGACAGTATAATTCACCCTCACACTGCCAAACAATGAACATGAAATATTTTAAAATCTTTTCTGATATGAAAAATGATTAATGGTATGTCAAGGTTTTAACGTGTATTCCTTTGAAATCTGGTGAGAATAAACAATTTTCTATCTTGACCAAACGTATTTCCTCTTTTACAAGTTTTCACTTGTTAACTTGTTTTTATATTTTTGAGTTCTTTACCTTTTTCATGTCAGTTCATGTGAATAATCTGCATAATAAAACATTAACTCCTTGTCTTGTTTGATGCAAATTTCATCTACAGTTAATTGTTTACCTTTTAGTAGTAACTTTTGATATTTGCATGTTTTAAATATCATGTAGTTAAGTGTATACATCTTTTTCCTATGTGATTTATTCTATCAAGGTCTGAGAACAGAGAAAAATGCCAATTTTATAACGTCAGGTAAAAATTATATTTACAGTATGGTTAGAACTATAAGATATACATACACCAAGTTAAAACCAAAGTCCTAATAGCAAAATCTAGAAGTTTATCAAAATTTTACTAGTAGTTGGCATTAAGAATTGGGTATGTAGATATTTGTTTTCTATTTTTCTATATATCTCCTATTTTGTGTAACAGGAGACTTGAATATTGTACGTGAACCTTATTCCACAAATTCAGATGTGCAAGAAATGTCATATTAAAAAATGTCATTTTCATTAAATCAAAACAAATCTGACTTGAGTTTCCATCTTTCAGGGCTGTTGGGAAATTTTATCTTAACTATTTTGTCTTCTCCACTCCTTTGGACACACTAAAATCTTGAAGGTTCACCTGACAGCCATAATACAGGAACTTCCAGTCTTCAGTTGATCCTGATCTAAGCCCATTAGATCCTCACCCAAGCTCTCCAATCCCTGAAGAAGGACATCTTCAAATCCTGACCCATCTTGGGCACAGGGTCTTTCCCAAGACACAGAGCCTGGGACAAGGGTTCAGTCTGTGGACACTGTGCAGGCATTCTGCTCTGCAGTGTGAGTCCTTGTGGTCCTCCTTCTGCAATCCAGAACGCCTAACCACCACCCTCTTCCAACTTTCCATCGTCTCTTGCCCCTAACCCTCCCCATCCCCCTCTTCAAAACACTTGCATCTCTCCTCTTTCACAAGGAGCTGAGCCCTTTGGAAAACAAAAGTCAGGAAGGGAGCTTGCCTTTAGGAAAAGTCCAGAATGTCTCAAGAAGGAATTCAAGTGCCGTTGGTCAGGGTCTGTGGCACCTGCTCAACTGCCTCCTGTTCTCTCCCTCTGTCTTCTCTGTAACTGATGCTTCAGCCCTTCTTCCCAACTGTCTTCAGCCCTAATGTTCTCTCTCACCTCTGGGTACTCAGGAATACTGCCCTCTGCCCAGAACATTCCTCTTCCACTGACTCCTATTTGTCTGACCTCCTCTTACCCCCTTTCAAGCCTCAGTTCAAAAGAGCCATCTTCCCTGGGAAACTTCCCCTTTCCTTCAGACCTGGGTGAGCCCCTATTTGCACCCTGCACTTGGCCGTCCAGAGGATCCATCACAGGGCGTAAACAACCTGCATACTCATTTACGTCTCTCTCTAGGCTGGAAGCCCCATGAGGCAGGGTTTGTGTCTGGAATGCAAAAGATGCTCAATAGTGAACAGATGAATAGGGTCACTGGTGTTCCCGCCCCTTCCCATCCACCAGCAGGCTTGCCTCTGGATGATGCTGGAAGTTCGGGAGTTTCCCTTTGTACATCTTATAGCCCTTATAGCTCAGTGCCATGGAATGTCACTACCTGTTCACAGCCTGACTCCCCCAGCTGGTCTGTGGGTTGCTTGAGGGATGTGGGCGTGCCTCATTTGACCTTAACTCCCTATGCACATAGTACACAGCCCCGTGCATGCCTGCTACACAACACACACACACACACACACACACACACACACACTGAGTGTTCTTTTTGCTTTTTAGTTATTAAGTCTTCTTTTTAAAGTTGTCTACTCTTTCCAAAAAACTGAAGTTTAATCACAGTGTCAAAGTGTATGTGATATAGACATAGATATAGATAAATATAGATATAGACTAGCAAAACTGCTATGAGATTCCTTTGAAGAATAAAGTAAGAAGAGCTACATATTTTTTTTAGGGAAGAGTTAGGAGTAGGACTTGCAGTAACAGATATTAAAATGCATTATAGAGCCACAGTGCTTAACACAATGTGGTATTGACAAAAAGAATGAACAGATCAATGGATGAGAATTGATAGCCCAGAAACCTTCCCTAGTGTATGCAAGCATTTAATTTATGATAGAACAAGCAACTCACCAAAAGGAAAAGATGACTTTGGAAATTATTGGCTAATCAGGGAAAACATTCAAATCATACCCATACATCCCTTTCTATAGCGAACCCTATTTTAGATTAATTAATGAGTTACGTTTCAAAAATTAGTTGAAAATATAACAGCAATTAAGTTTAGGGAGAACTTCCAAAACCTAAAGTTAGTATAAGCAATGAAAAGAGGAAAGATTGATAAAACTTTGTAAACATTACTGGCATTTTATGTAAAAATGTATCACCATCATAAACAACAACAAAAAACAAATAGACAAGGATTTTAGAAAACACTATAGATAAGGAATTAATTTCCTTTATGTTTTAAAAATTACTTAAAAATCAATGAAAGAAAAAAAAAAAACTAGTTATCTACCAGGAAACAAAATCAATTAGTGATTCTTCTGAGTTGTGGGAATACTAGCAATCTTAACTTTTTATGCTTTTCTGTATTTTCTTATATCTTGCATGTATTACTTTTATAAGCAGATTAGAGACCAACAATATTTTAAAGCACATATCTTCTCTATTAGGGTGGTGTGAGGTGAGGGGTGCAAAGGACATAAAAGAGTTTATAGAATATTAATGCAAATAGGTAATACACATACAAAAATGATCACACTCAGAAGTAATTAAATAACAATGCAATGGCAATTTTAATTTATAAAATGGCAGAGTTTTATAAAAACATATAAGATTCTATGTGATGACTGTATGGAGAAATGGTATTTTCATGTCTATGCTGGTCATAATGTGATTTAGTAAAATCCTCTGGAAGGCAATTTGTCAATTATATATCAAGAACCTTATTATAAGAACATATTCCTTGATTTAGTCTCACATCTAGGACTTAATCCTTAAGAGTGAATTAGGCAGGTCCACAGTGACTTGGGTATATGGCGAGGTAACACAGAGCTTTAGGCTGGGATGTTGGTCCCCTTCCATCAATGGAGAGCTGCTCCCTCTGTCTGGAACTGGACAATTTCTTTACTTCCCATGACAACCCACATGGACCCTGGCACCAGGAATGTCCTTAGTTCTTAGCCTGCACTTGATGAGTACCTTGGACAAATCTCCAGGCCCAGCCACACCTCTTGAGCCTGATGGCACTTGTCCCTGGCATGGCCTGCTTTTCGTAGCTCCCTCCCTAAATGGGTTGAGTCTGATGCCATGGGGGCAGGGATTTGGGAAGTCATTTGAAGACCTGAAGGGAATTCTAGGCCTGAGATCTACACTATGTGATCTTGAGCAGGCCACTCCTTTCTAAACAAGCATGTATGACCACCTGCTATGTGTCAGACACTGTGCCGAGGTCTGTGCTGACGAGGAAGCCACCTGGGTTGGACCTTGCATATGGGTTGCTTTATCTCTAAACAATGATGATAACGTGCTTACTCACCTCCCGCTGCCATCTACAATGAGCTGCATCGAAAATAATAGATGTCAACCTGCTACACATCCTCTAAAGTTCTGTAAAATCTGCAAACTATTTTCTTTAGGGTCTCCCAAGTTATGCTGTGAGCACCGCAGATATCAGGACCATGAAAATTTTCTCTTTCACCCTTTGCGCTGGCAAAGAGCTGCTAAACATCCTGGAAAGTTCTAGCTATCACAGAGCCGGCTTGGACCTACCACAGTCACACTGATGGATATTGACAAAGGCTGTCCTGCAACAGCTCTGACCAGTTGTAAAGACAGAAATCCAAGAGTTATTTGAGAAACCTCTATCTTGATCAAACCTCCCCCTTAACATATCTGAACCATCACCAAGCCTGGTTGATGCCTATTTTCCTCCAGATTATTTCAGAATACTGGGTGCAATTCTTGGGGGTCTTCCCTTTGCTCTTAGGATAAAGACCCACTTTTCATAAAGGCAGGAATATGTAGACCCCTGTCAACCCTCACACCCACACCACTGCCCTCCAGCCTGACATTAACCATCACATACTTCCACTCCAGGGCATTTGCACAGCATGCTTCGCTCACTCCATCCCCCTTGCCTCATCCCCTTTCTTACATACTAGTTTTTGTTTCCAACTAATCTTATCTGTGGCCTCTGAAACTTCAGTTCCTTGGGGAAGTCATCCTTGACCCCAAGGTTAGACAAGCTTCCCTTACTTTGTCCCTTGTTATAGTTCACACAACTTTTCTATCATAAGCTAAGTATGTTCCAATTAGTACGATTTCTTATTTCTGTGCTCGTGTTATGAGATATTTGATTTTAGGCTTCTATAATGTCAATTTCTTCTTCAGGAGGTAAGCTCCATGAAGCCATGTTCCTAGTGAATGAATGGACAAGTGAACAGAAAGGGGCTTGACTATCTCCCTTTGGGGACCAGTTCTGGAGCCTGGAAGAGCCAACTGATGGCTAAACTGAAATGAGGGTGAAGGGCCTGGGTTTGCCCACGAGTTGGTGGAGAGTGCCTCATATGTGATCCAAACACATTCCCCCGAGTAAGGGAACACAGAGCAGAGAACACTGTGTGTGTGTGTGCATCTGTAGAAAGATCTTGAGGAGGAAGCAGAAAATAAAAAGAAACTCAATTCCTATGCCCGTGGCATGCGAATGGTCTCTCTCTCCATTGATTTCATTTTGTGCTTCTCTTTTCTGTGCTTTCCCTTCACTATTGAACACTCTGTACTCTAAATGTTATAATGAACCCAGTGGCCTTGACGGCTCTCATCTTTAACCAGAAACATAATCGCCTCATTAACCTCTGGGGGGAGGTTTGGCTTTGCCCCCCAAAGGTTGGAGGCCAAAATTTCTGGGCGTGCCCATAGCCTCAGCTCAGCTGGTCGGCCAGAATTAATGGGAGATCAGCATGTTGGGGCAGAGCTCTCATTTGCTGGGTAGGGGAGCAGGCATTATTGATTTCTGTGGCAAAATGCTCTAGCTCCTTTGCATTGGGGGCTGTTATTTAAACATTTATGCACTTTGTTCCTCTGACCAGTGGGGAAGGCTGGGGCCCATGAAATTCAGACTTCTGGTTTGTGAAGAGGGTAAAAGTGATTCCTTGTGATATTCCTTCTGGTTATGCTCATCTTATGAGGATACAAAATAAAGAGAAAAATCAGGTGGATGGCTCCACTGGCTACCACTTTGGTAACAAAAAGTAGGGCTATTTTTGCAGCATCCACAGCAAACAAAGTTGGACTTCTACCCCCAACACCTGAGCAGAGGATCAGTTGACCAAACCCTCTTGGGTGAGTAAGATGGTCTAATACCAGCAAAATTTCCTGGATGATGTGAGAGTTCTCAGAGCCCTTGAAAAGGAGTTGGACCAACCCAGTTGGAACCATGGTGTGTCTGTCTCTCTATGGAATGACTTACATAGATGATCTCACTTAATCCTCACACCAAGCCTTCAAGGCAGACATGATGAGTCCATTGAGACTAAAAGAGATGAAGCAATCCCCCCCATGGTAAGCAGAATACTACAGACACAAATAGTCCTACTTACCTAATCGAAGGTCCGTGCTCGACTCTTGCTGTGACCATGCAATGTAGCTCTGCCACTGGCATCCTTGTGAAACTTGTGGAAACCACAGACATGCCACTGCTGAGTCCCCCCAATTATAAAGTGGACATAAAAGCATCTCCAAGAGGATGGATTTTTCTGGAGCTTCTTCTAACCATCTAGCTGGTGGCCTTTAAAAATACTAAGTATAATGAGAAAGCATTTTCAAATGTGGAAAACTAGATCGCATCATAAAACTTGACAATCCTCCCGACTTCTATTCCAAGCCCTTCGTCCCAGTGCTCAGGCCAAGAGAATCCCATCTTGGCCGTGTTGCTCCGCACCATTGGTGCAAACAGCCAGGCATTCGTTCATCCTTCAAGTGTTTTCTGAGTGCTTCCTATTAAGACACAGTGGTGTCAGTTACCAGTCCTGGGTGTAGCGTGCCTGTCCAGAGCACATGCAAGTGGCCAAATGCTGCATGAACCGGGCTCTCTGGGGCCCAGAGGAGAGCCTTGGCCTTTCTTGGCGGAACACGCAACTTTTCTTACAAGACTCTAGGTGAATGGAACCCTTCGCTCACACCTGCTCCCTGAGTTCTAATTGCTCCACTGTAAGAAGCTGTTCCCCCATGTCACTGCAGGGTTTGCCTCTGGCTCCCAGGGCACCTTGGAGAGCCAGAGGTGTTTCCTTGGGCTATGGGACCCTTTCAGGTGGGATAGAGCTCATGTCAGTTGTCTGTGGGGCTGGCTCTCACTCCCGGCATGGCCATGGGTCCCCACGTCCCACTGAGAGACCCATTCTTACCACTGTCAAATATCTGATAGTTTAGTTCAAAACACTTATATTTTAGCTTTTTTATTTTTCCTTTTGGAGCTTAGAGACACAGGGTTGACTTAATCATAGTCCTTGGCTCAAGGCATTTCATCATGGCTGTCAGTGCTGGGTGTTGCTTTTTATTTCCCCCCCCCCCCAATGTTTTATACAGCAAACTTGAAAGACATTTACAGTGAACACCTGTACACCTTCCACCTATATTCTACCTCAGTACATTACTATAGTTTTTCTTATCATCTGTCTATCCATCGATCCAAACTTCTACCCATCAATGAATCTACTTTTGGGGTGCATTCCAAAGTAAATTGCAGACTTCAGTACACTTTCCTGTAAATACTTCAATATTTGTTTTCAGTTCTTTTGCTCTTTTGTTATAAAAACGTACATACAATGAAATGTCAAATAATAAATGCATTTATTGTGGAGTTGTGACAAATACATGCACCAGTATATCCCTAACACTTATCAAGATATAGAACATTATTGTCCTCCAGAAATATCCCTAATGTCCCTAATTCATCCTCTACACCACTCCTTAGAGGCAGCCACTGTTCTGACTTTTTTCCACCATAAATTGGTTTTCTCTGCTCTGAACCTTCATATAAATGGACTCATCGAATATGCGTTCTTTTGTGCTTCTTTCACTCAACATAACATTTTAAAACTTCATCTGCGTTGTTGTACATATCAGTACTGTGTTCTTTTTTATTTCAGAGTGGAATTCCATTATATGAATAAATTACCTGAGTTTGTTTATCCATTCTTTTAGGCCATGGCCACCTTCTGAATCAAGCTTATATGAAGAAGTCTTGGTGTGAACATGTTTTCATTTCTCCTTAATAAGTAACTAGCCTAGGTGTATCTTTAGTTTTATAAGAAAATGCCAAACTTTTTTCCAAAATGGATATACCATTTTACCTCCCTATCAAAAATACATGAGAGTTCTGGTTTCTCCACACCTTGCCAATATTTGGTAGTGTTAGAGTTAATCTTGGGCATTCTGGCAGGCAATCAGTGGTATCTCATTGCAGTTTTAATATGCATTTCTCTGAAAATGAACGATATTGAGCATTGTTTCATGCATTTATTGACCATCATTTGTCTTCTTTTGTGAATTATCTGTTTAAATACTTTGTCCATTTTTAATTGGGTTATTCGTCCTTTTATTATTGAATTGTGAGAATTCTCCACACTAATCTTTTGTGAGATATATGTTTTACAAATATTTTTTCCAGTCTGTGCTTCCCTTTATGAGTGGTTTCTTTTGATGAGCAGAAATTTATCATTTTGATGACTTGTAAATCATCATGGTTTCCTTTTACGGTTATTGCTCATGGTGCTGTATCAAAGGCACTTTTGCCTGCCCTCAGTTCACAAAAATATTGTTTCCCTTTAAAATAATTTGTGTTTTAATTCATAATTTGTGTTTGTGTTTGAATGAATTATTTGCATGTGTGCTATGAGGTAGGAATTGAGGTTCAATTTTTCCATATGAATATCCAGTTATTCAAGTGCCATTTGTTGAGAAGACGTCCCTTTCCCCATCATATTGTCTTGGCACCTGTGTCAAAAATCAAATGACTGTGTAAGTGTGCATCTATATCTGGGTTTGTACCCTTTTTTTAAAAAAGTATTTATTTCCTTTTATTTCTATTCCCCACACCCATTTCCTTCCCCCAAACCTGAGATGCCATTGTAATGTGTTCAAAGCATACGTTTCATTTGTAAATGTTCTTGTAAAATATGTATTTTTATTTTGTGTATAGGTATTTTTAATTTATGCAAATAATATTGAGCTCTATATCTTAACTGTGTTACTGTTTACCTTTTAAAAATAAGACATAATATATATATATTACATATATATTTTTAATGAACCACTGACATCGTGAGTGCATCTAATCCCCAGCTTCAGTGAAACACTCTGTTTTGTGTATTGTGGTATTTCACCTCTCTGCTCTCTCAGTGATGGACATCTGCTTACCTCCAACTTTCTACCCAAATCCATGCTGCAGTGACATTCCCATGCAGTTCCTGGAGACCTGAATGAGAATTTCTTTGTGGTCAAGACGATAGCATTTTCTAAAAATGACCACCACAACATATCCCATCTACACACTCTTCTACGATGTGATGTTGACACCCCTCCCATTGAGAGGTGGGATCTATGTCTTCTTCCCTTGATCCTGGACAGACCTTCGTAACTTCCTCAAGCACTAGCATCAAGTGGAAATGAAGCTATGTACCAGCTGAGGCTAGGTCAGAGAAGTGCCATGCATTTCTTCCTTGACCCTGGGGCCGTTGGCTCTTGGGAACCAGCTACCATGCTGAGTGGGAGCCCAGTAACCACATGGAGAGGTGGCATGTAGGACTTCTGCTGACAGCGTCAACTAGGATTCCAGCTGATGGCCAGGAACAAGTTCCAGGTGAGGGAGTAAGTTTCTGATGGTTCCAGCCCCCAGCTATCAAGTACATCCCCCGCTCCGCCTTTGAGCCAGCCCAGCTGATGCCACAAAAATTAGAGATGAGTTTTCTCCACTGAGACCTGTCCAAATTGAAGACTGGTGAGTGAAATGATGATTGTTTTTTTAAGCTACTAAGGTATGCAATGGCTTGTTATGCAGTAAAAGATAGCTGAAGCATATGGACTCAGTTTATGTATCTTGATTAAATCTTACAGATCGCACCCGCAGAGGGCCATGGGGCCTACTCTCCCATTGTCAGCTCAAAAGGCCCCTCTGTCCTCACATTCCTGCTCCTACTTGGCATTGCCTGTTACTAATTTTTGGCCTAATAGTTGCCAAGTAATAGCTCGTTAATTTAATTTGTATTTATCTGATTACTAATGACTTTGAATGTTTCTTCATATGCTGATTAGCTTTTGGGTTTCCCCTTCTTTAAGTTTCTTATTCATATGCTTCTTCATTTTTCTATTAGGTGCTATCTTTCTATTTGTTTTGTAGTCTTGATATAAGTCCCTTGTCAATTGTGGAAATTGCAAACATCTTCTTGCCTTCAGTCATCTGTCTATTAGCTTTGATAGCTGTCTTCTAGATTTAGCAGACAGATGACAGAGTGAGAGATCCCAGGAAGGAGGAACACCATCTGTGCCTTAGTTGCCTTAAATACCTCAAAGCAGTTGTCAGTAACACTTTCTTACATTTCTGTACAATGTTTTCCAGTTTGAAAAATAGGTGCATATGTATGTATTGTTTAGTCATTAAGAAAACCCTGAAAGGTAGTTACTATCACTCTCCGTGTCCATTTTATAGCTTGGTAAATGAAGGGCTAGCTATTTGAGGTGACGTGTCCAAGGTCACACAGCTCTTACATGTCACTGAAAAAGATCCAGGCTCTATTCCAATGGAATAGGGATGAGGGAAGAAAAAAGGACTTCCATGAGCTGGGTGATGACCCAGTACCCTAGGAGAGGAAGTGGCTGCTAGATGCATCAAGGTGAAAACCTGAGAGCCACGGCATCTGGGGACAATCCCTACCTTAATGATCAGCTCCACACCTTGGGTAAGTAACTTCTCCCATTTAGGCTTAAATTTCCTCACCCATAATATGAACTCAACAATAATAATGAAGATGACCTCTTAAATGAATCATGAAGATTAAAATAGGTAACAGATGTAAACTGGGAAATATTTTATCCTAAAACTATAAGGAGTCAATTCATCTGGGGAAAGATCTTGGGTATGTCAGGATTTCAAGCTCAGCTCAAGTCCTAAAAGGCTGTGTGGCCTTGGGAAAAACCCTTCACCTCTCTGAGTCTCACGTTCTCAAAAGGCCCTTTCAGCTTAGGGATCATGTTGAACTTGAGATAGGGTCAGAATTTGCTCCCAAGGAAAAAGGCAGGGGTGTGTGTGTGTGTGTGTGTGTGTGTGTGTGTGTGTGTGTGTGTGAGAGAGAGAGAGAGAGAGAGAGAGAGTATGTGTGTGTGCATGTGCTGGGTGTACATGTCTGTGAGTGTATGTGTGCACATGTATGTGTGCATGCAAGGACATTTTAGCATGCATAAGTGTGTGCATACATGTTTATGTGTGTGTTTTTGAACATGTACATGTGTATATGTGTGAAGACGGTGTTAGATGTGGGGTAAAATACTATTCCTGAGAATTAATACAGGCCCCTGAATTTCCCTGATTATACTCCAAACACCTCCCCTACCAGACTGAACAGTTAGAAATCCCTGCTTCACTGTTTTGGGAGTTGGAGGAAGGTGCAGAAGGCAGTTAGTAGGGACCAGAGCAATGGAAGTGGCCAGGGCAGAATGGAAAGATCGGGCTACATCCTTGCATTCTCGTGTTTCCAAGCCCTCAAGACCCTGTGAAGAATCTGTGGTTGGGCCTGGGGAAGCTGGAGAAGGAGCCAGAAGCACAGCAGCAAACAGAGCCCAGAGCAGAAGTGCCTGAGCTTGGGGTGCCAAGCTGAAGAGCTGGGCTTCATGGCCTCTTGTTACCCCCTGGTAAGCTGTGCCCCAGTGGCAGCGCACCCATCACCCACGGCATGTCTAGTCTCAGAGGCCACCCAGGGGGGTTTGGGGGCTCTGTGTGTGTGTGTATTGCTTGTCACATGGCACTGAGCACAACTCTCTTTGCTGCGCAGGAAAGAGTAAGGATGAGTGGCCACACACACCCCCGCCCCGCCCCCCGGGTCTAGCTGATCCAGGCTCTGATGGACATGAGACCATCACTCCCTCTCCTCCAGCCCCCCCGGGGGCTCTGCCACTGGCCTGTCCCTGCTGCCACACAACTTCCAGAGCCGCCTGGGCCCGGCAGTTTGTCACCACTAAAAGCCTCATATCCTGGCTCCTCCTGCACTATTAATCTTGGAAAAACGCATTGTCAAGCCTAACGGAAAAGGGGAAGCCACCAAGGAGAAGATGTCCACACCTCAAGCTGACAGTTGTCAGGCAGGCCGCCGTGACATCCTGCTGGGGACAGAGCTGGAGGGAAAGCAGCAGTGAGAAGTGCCCGGGGTGGGGCGTGTGCAGTGTGAACTTTGGACCTGGGCATTGGGGAGCCCACACCTGCTGAGAACAGGTGGCCCCGTCAGGTGGCAGAAAGGAGGATGGAGGACAGGAGCCTTGGGGCCTGGAGGGGACATTTCCCGGGGCATGGAGCGGCAGGACACTCCCAAGGAGAAGTGCCTCCTGACCAGGCCCTCTCACTGTGACTGCAACATTCTGCAAAAAGGAAGCTTCTGGCAGCTGGCAGCTGAGCTCCTGAGCCTGCTGTTCTCCGGTCCCTCTGAGATCGTTGGGCGTGGTTAAGACTGGCCTCTGATCAAGGGCCACACACTGGCACGCCTCGGGCTTAACCTAGTGCAAAGCTCTCACTTGGTTTATAGAATGTTCACTTTTTTTCAGTTAATTAATGAAGTTTGAAACTGGGATATTCCATGTAAAAAATCAGATTTGCAATTTCTCTTGAAAAATTTAAGAAATCTGGCCATTTGGCATAAAAAGAATGAAATAATGCCATTTACAGCAACGTGGATGGACGTGGATTACCATACTAAGTGAAGTAAGTCAGAGAAAGACAAATACCATACGATATCACTGATATGTGGAATCTAAAAAGATGATACAAAGGAACTTATTTACGAAACAGAAACAGGCTCACAGACATAGAAAACAAACTTATGGTTACCCAAGGGGAAAGGTGGTGGGGAGGGATGAATTAGGAGTTTGAGATTAACAGACACACACTACTATATATAAAATAGATAACCAAAAAGGACCTACTGTATAGCACAGGGAACTCTACTCAATATTCTGTAATAACCTTCATGGGAAAAGAATCTGAAAAAGAATGGCTGCATGTATATGTATAACTGAACCATTTTGCTGTATACCTGAAACTAACGCAACATTGTAAATCAACTATACCCCTATACCCCAATATAAAATAAAAAATAAATTAAAGAAAGGAAATCTGGCCGTTTGGGGTAGATTCCCCCACATGGTTGCCCTCAGCCACAGCTGCAAGGTCCTGACTGGCAGGCAGGAGCTCCCCAGAGACCCCGGGCCCAGTAGACCTCACCGCCCAACCACTGGCCACATTGGTTGCCGCTCATGGGTGCTACCAGTGGCCAGTGGAGAGGGCTTCCCTGCCCTGCAGCCCCTTACTTCTCTCTCTGTTCATTTTCTGCCTTGTGTTGATACCTTGAGGGCAGCTGGGTTTTGTTACCATGAAAATCTAATGGACTATCTATCTTTCAACCTTCCCCTCACAGTTCTTTCTCCTTTCTCTTCTCACCCCAGAGCTAGTTCTCTCTTCTTCAGCCAGCGGTGCTGTCCACAGCCCTCCCTCTAAAGGCTCCAATGAGCTCAAAGATCACAAGTTCATCTCCTGCCCCACATCCCCCTTGTAAATTGCCCTAGGAGACTAAGGGTATGGAGCATGTCCGACAGTCGGCCAGCTGATCCTGTTGGCAAGTGGGTCCCGAATATCTCCCACACCCAGATGTGTGCCCAGATGTGGCCCCAAGGAGAAAGGGAGTGCCCAAGACCATGAACTAGGCACACCCAAGGCTGCGAGAATGTGATCAAGTCCAGAGAAGTACGGAAGAAGCTGGGGTCAATCAGGAAGGCTTCCTGTAGGAGGAAGAGCTTATGATGCAGTGGTTAAGAGCATGGGTATTGTGGATTTCATCTTTCAGTTGCCAGCTATATGACGTTGGGCATGTCATTTAGCCTCTGTAGACCTCAGCTTCCTCACTGTGAATGAGGCTGGTGATGGTGTCTTCACTCTTTCTGGCCCATAGCCAGCCCCATCTGCTACAACTCTCAACTTCTCTTTCTTTCCTCCCTTTAGAGTCATGACTTGCTGGAATGAGTCCTTCCCAGGACTTCTTAGAGCTGGTCCTCTCTTCTCTGCGTGCAGTTTTCAGCCTTTAGGCCTCAGTACAAGCCATATTGGAGGCGACTAAGAAATACTTTTTGTTTGGCTGAAAATGGGGGATCCACTGTGGGAATTAGTGTGGAGGCCAAGGCTATTTCTAAGTAAGGGAGGTGAAGGAATGAATCAACAAGTTGTTAGCTGCAGTTTGAAAAGCAAAATATTCAGCTAAAGTAGTTTTATAATATTCCTTTTACTTCCCTATGCCCCAAAGTCCCTCCCTTTTACATTTGGGGTGGAGGCCTGTAGTGCTTGGGGAACAAGAACTAGAGAGAGTTTTACTAACCTTAAACAAGCAAAAGCCTACCCTAGACCAAGGAAGGCTGGGCAGCAGAAAGTAAGCTAAGAGTCAGAGTGGTCTCCAAGCTGACAAGAATCATCAAAGCTGCACCATAATTTAAAAAGCATGTATATCAATGCAAAAGTGAATGTTAGTTTCACTGTGAGTCTCACATTGTGTTGGCATCTGGGGAGGGTGGTGTCCTCCCCATCCACTCCTGTGCTCTCCCCCATCACAGGAGAAGTAGCTATGATGGTGAGCAGAGAGAAGGGCATCCCCTAGTCCATGGGGCCATGGGTGGGGTTTGTGTCTTTGGAGCCTCTTTAGGTCCTCCCTGTGGCTGGAAGGGGCC
Organism: Monodon monoceros; assembly: GCF_005190385.1. Lineage (NCBI taxonomy): Eukaryota > Metazoa > Chordata > Mammalia > Artiodactyla > Monodontidae > Monodon > Monodon monoceros. Next base: position 39,462,248 of record NW_021703766.1, read on the forward strand.
CTTTATCTTCACAGAAATGAAGGAAAATACACCATTTAGTCCCTGGCTGGATTCTGGTGCAGCATCAACTGGACAGCATCCTCTGAAGGCCTGAGCAGGCACTTACATTTTAACATCCAGAGGTGAACTCACTGGTGTCATTTCCTCAGCTTCTCTGAGTCTGCCCTTTCCATGGGCATGGAGCAATTTTCCATTTCAGTGACCCTCTCCACCCATATTTCATGACTCATGGGCAAGTCCTCTCCTTGGAGTTTTGACCTGGGGTCACATCTCCACCTCCAGCATCCATTGTGCCTCTACTGCAAGCTCTTTGCAACTTTCAAGTGAGTCAGGGACTGGCCAGAGAGAAGAAGCTGTGACACAATGAATCATTTTCTTCTCACTGCTCTGAGGATGCTCAGGGAGAAGCCTGACTGAGATCCCAGCTCTGTGAGATTTCTTCTACCTGGTGAATTTTCCCCAAGAGCCAGGAGAACCAACACTTTACTCCCTCCTCTTAAGGAATTTCCTGCCAATAGTCTGGTGGTCTCATCGTTTGGTGCTGTCCATGCTCGAGGCCAGGCTAACTGTATACCCCTCAGAGTACCAGGACAGAGCTGGCACAGAAAAGGATTTCAAAGGCTGCTTGCAAAAAGGATGTGTGAGTTGCAGAGATACCCCAAGACCCACGCTACACGTGTATATGGAGATTGGGAGTTTGCACAGAGGTTACTCTTGGGAGCGGGTGGGAGTGTGACCCACACAGAATGTACTTCTGCACCCTTGAGTCTCCCCACCAGACTCATCTGGGCTGTAATTTACCCACTTGAGTGTTTCAGTCACCTTACCAGGGCTGGGATGCATAAGGAAGAAAGGAAGGAAGGAAGAGAAGGAAGGAGGAAGAAATAAGATTTCTTTTTAATTCATTATTCTTTTTCTAACTGAAATATAGTGGCCATACAATATTATGTCAGTTTCAGGTGTGAGGACATCTTTTGAATAATAGAGATAGAGGTGGAATGTGAAATCCAAATATGAATTTTTAAAAACACAGAAAGGAAAACAATCATAGGTTTGCAGGCAAGTTTGCTGTTCCATTCGAGCCCTTTCCCTAACGTTCATCACCCTGAAGTCAGGATGCCCTACCTGGGAGCAGCCTGGGGAAACCTGCGTTCCTCCACAATTACTATGAGAGCCTTGGGACATGCATTAGCAGAAATTATCCTTTTGTGCCCTATTGCCTGCAGCAGAGGAACATGGAACCCTCTGGCTAACCCGGGGATGTGAATCAAACAGCCCCAATCTCAAATTCTCTCTCTCTTCCTCGCCTGCATTGCCTCCCAGAGTTAAAGATCCCTCCGGACAGCTCCACCGAGGTGGGGTGTGACCGCTTGTCATTTTTACGGGTTTCACACTTTGTCTTCAGCTGTTCCGGGGAGCCCCTTGCCTCATGAGCAGAGCTGCGTGTGGCGAGTGTAGACAAAGGCACTTGGTGGTTTCCTTAGTAACCTGAGCTCGGGGAGACGGTCAAGCTGGGAGGGCAGGGCTCTCATGGGCGGGTTGGGGGTGGCCTCTTCACCTTTGTGCTGGGCTAGGTGCTGGCCTGACCATGCTCAGGAAAATCTCACAGAGCACGGAATTCGAGTGACACCAATGCCATCTCTGTGCACAATCCGTGTAGCTCTGTGCACAGTTATAGTCTATGTAGCTGCATGCTGTGTCTGCAGCTACACGGACTGTTGGGCTTTTCAGGCAAATCAGCAGTGTTTGATGTCAGTCTGGCCGTTGACCATCATTTAAGGAACTTGAACCTCAAACACCTTCTCCCCTTGATGTGCACCTTATACCTGCTCTGTCCGAGGACGAGAACCCCCAGACCATCATTAGACCCTGATGTCTGCCCAGGGCAGTGGCTCTCAACCCAGAGAAGGATACACCAACATCCCCTGGAGGGTTAGCCCTATCCCCAGGGCTTTAGATTCAAGAAGCCTGTGGACGGGGTCTAAGAATTTGCATTTCTAACTAGGGCCCAAGTGATGCAGACACTAACAGTCTGGGTACCACATTTACCATGGTCTGAGATATATGGTCTTGTGGAAAGTTGTGAATTCTGGGCCAAGTCAGATGTTTCCACAGTCTTCCTTCTCCACCTGCTTTTCCCCTCTCCCCAGAGTCATGCCGACTGGATAGAGAAATTTTGGAGGGAAAGTACTGCACGTGCTTCCCTTGTTCTCCGTCTGTTCCTCCTTTCTCTTCCCTGGTCGTACGGCTCACTCTGGCTGTTGGCTGCCCTTATGGTCCTTGGTCTCTCTTTGAACAAGTGTGCTCATTCAGGAGATGGCATGTGCATTCCACAAACATCTTCTACTGACTCCCCTGTCTAAAGAGGTCCTGAGGGGGCTGATTGGAAAAGGTTTGGAGGATTCCAAAAAAGGCAGCTGAGAGACCCTGAGATGCAGGGTAAGCCACAGGAACATGCCAGGATGGTGGAGGGGTGGGGGGCGGGCATGGACCCAGGGGCAAGAGTAAAAGACATAAACAAGAAAGTTAGAGTTCAAAGTCACATGTCAAAACTCAACACAGTCAAAACTACCACCCAGACATCTCTTAGGATGGGCCACTTTGAGATCTGAGGACACTTCACTATTGCATCCCCCATCGCAGGCATGGACCCCATGCCCTGAACAGTGCAGTACCAGCCACGCTGCTGAATTCTAAGTTTTTGCTTTTCATTTCTTAAACTTATTTTCTTACATGTAAGTTGTATGAATGGTTGAATGCTCTTAGATTCTTCCTGCACAGGATATAACTCGACAAAATTCACCTTTGGGGAGGTGATCGTACAGCTTATCATGCAAGCCTGGCACTTTTGAGAGTGAAAGGGAGCACAGTGAGTAATTATGGGACAACAGACAAAATTGAGTCTGTGCCAGGTCAGCCAAGACTTTTGGTGACTGCGCTCTCATGGTGATCAGAGACATGCTGTAGAAAACACCATCCAAGTCCTCCAAAAGGACGAGGAAGAAGGGCAGGAATGGGGGGGGCCCACCAGCGCTGACAGCCTTCAGGGAAGGTCACATGATGCAAAGCAAGACCCGAAACCCCCAACCACCAGACTGAGAGGGGCCCAGGGCTGTAGCTCATAGGCTGATTGCATGACTAAGCTGAAGAACACTTTGAGAAAGGTGGGGTGCTACTGTTTTTTTTGCCATCTCTGAGAGGAGCTGTTCTATGACTCTCTTCACCTCCCTGGGGTCAGTCTCCTCATCCATAAAATGGGAGTGCTGCTCTCTGATATCTTGGAGGTGTTAGAGCATTACGCTTGTGTGATGTAATCCAACAGCACAACATTGGTTTGATTTCAAAAGTGGTTGGCAAACTGTCCTCTGGTCAGTATGGCCCGCCACGTGCTTTTGTCAGTAAAGTTTTATTGGAACACGGCCATGCTCTTTAGTTTACGTACTGTCTACGGCTGCTTTCATGCTTATAATGATAGACTTGAGTCATTGTGATGGAGACCGTATGCCACGTAAAGCCTAAAATATTTACTATCTGGCCCTTCGCACCAAAGGTTTGCCAACTCTTGCTTTGGAAGAAAGACAGACAATGATAAATCAGACTGTAAAGAATTTAAGACTCAAGAGGGTGCATGTTGAAATGGGATTCTGACTCAGTCCTGATGACCCTATCTGACATTTCCTGATGGTAAAAAAAAGACACTTTTGGGAAGATTTTCAAAATTTTTCTTCTGTTAACTTAATTAGGAAAAAGAAAAGTATCTGCAATTTTGCTCACCAGAGGCTTCCACTACCAACAATTTGAAATATTTTTATCCAGTCTTCATCTTATGCACTTTTTTTTACAAAACTGAAATCACAAATTTTTGTTATCTTGCTTTTCACACGTTATATAACATAAATGTCTTCCTTTTGATCAAAACATCTTCTTTACTGGCAAGACTGATGCTTGTATACTATTCCATTTTAGGGGTATATCATGATTTACTTATTCATTCTTATGTTGTTCCGCATTAAGTCTTTTATTTTTCTACCTCTTGTTGTTGTCTTTATATATGGAGAACGTCGCTGTGCTTATTGCAAGCTATTTCCTTAGGAGACGTTCCTGGAAAAGACATTGCTAGGTGAATGAAATGACTATCTTTTAACCCCATTGCTCAACTTATTGAAGAGGAAAAATCACTAAGTGGGCTTGAGGCTGGGTCCTGCCATCTTGTCACTCTGGAAACCTCCAGCCAAGATTACAGTAAGCTTCAGGGGAAGTGGGGGGCCTGCTTTCCATTCATAATGATGGTCATTTTCCTGCAGACTGGACGGAAAATGCTCAAGCCTCCAAAACAAAATCAAAAGTCTGGCTGGAAACCAACGACATCTATGTGTTCAAAGGCCGCCTTCTGAACCCACACACTGGGAGGTCAGAGAGCTGGAAACCCAGGGACTCCCATGCCGACTCTGGTGCCCCATGGTGGAGGATGTGTGTCTTCTGCCTGCTTCCCAAGTGCCTGCCCTTGTGTCAGAAGGCAAACATCCTTAAGCCTAATGGGGTAAATGCTTATTACACTCCGAGCTCATTTGTAGCAGAAGGCACCTACTACAATCCCACTCCTCATGCAAAATTGCCAATTTATGGCAATATTCCTTGTTTGGAAAACAAGGCTATCCAAACACTATGATTACAACGTGAGCTGGCAGCCGAGAGTTCCTGCATTAATGCAAAGGCCCCAGATACATTCGTCAAATAGAGTTTTTTCTCTTTGCCTTCTTCTCTGGGTACTTTTAAGTTCAGGGACAGAGAACATGTCTTCATTAGAAACATTAACATTCACAGGCTGTAGTAAATTTTGACAGTGAAAAGGTCTCTGTAACCTTTAGTTGCACAGAAATTTACTTCCCAAGAAAATTACATCTGGCACTGTCTTAATTAATGCTAGCTTTCTTTTCTGAAAATTGTGGGCTTGTCAGTAAAAAAGGCAGAAAAACCTGAATTTAAAAGGCTGGACACAAAAGACGCCGAGAAATAAAGCTCTGTGAGATTTCATAATATTGCTCTGTTTTTGTTCTACAGTAAGGAGATGAAAAGATCTCATTTGATTTTGCCAAATGCAGCAACATACATGTAGCATTGATTTGCATTTTCTCTCTTTTGTCTCTGAGTTTTACCCTGTAAAGTGTGCTTGGGAAGGTATTCTATTTCAAAAGCAATAGGTCAAATAAAATCTATACCTATGAGGAAAAAAAATAATGTATGACTTCATTTTTTTAGCCTTTCTCTAACTGTTTGTATTAATCGCAGCTAACAGGAAGAACTGTAGCTGTGTTTTCTCATGTGAATTTTGATGATCTGACATTCCCTTTTCCTGGTTTGAAGTGGGTTCTAAATATGACAGGAGAACGTGGCTTCACGTGGGGACATTTCTATTTTACGTGGCTCAGACTTCTATTTTGACAGTGAGATGCTTGTGCTTTCCTTGGGGTTTAGGGATTCATTTAGGTTCACGTTTCCCCCCCTTATGTGGCTTTGCATTTTGATGATCCAACATTTCCTTTCTCCAGTTTGAGGAAGGAGCCTCACACACTCAGTCTCAGGGACGCATGCTTTGCATCACAGGGACGTGAAAAATACTTTAAAAACTGTCTTAGTTCTGCTGCATGCGGAGGATCTAAGTGCAGGGCTGGGAGAAGGCAGACAGCCTCAGAGAAGGTCTAACACGGTCCAGGCCACTCTGGACTCTGATGAGAAGAGAGAGGTGACTTGTCCCAGGTCGTAGAGCAGAGCAGGGCTCACATCCCCGCGTCTGGGGCTGTGTCCTCTCGGCCAAGATTCCTGACAAACTCTCCCCGGCTCACCCGTAGGGCAAAGCCTCAGGGAATAGTGATGTGATTATTGTTCTTGATTTTGCTCCACTGCGGCCAAAACGATGGTTCACGACCACTGTGGGAACCTGAGGGAGTTTCGGTGGTACCCAGCCCGTGCTGGATCACAAGTTGCCCTGGAGGGAAGGGGTCCCCTCTGTGGGTGCCTCAGTCCGTCTGAGGTCAGGGAGGAAGGATCTCTTTGGCTCCAGCACATATTGAATGCCTCTGCAACACGGGGTAGTCTCCCCTTTTAACAGAGAGAGCAGGCCTCAGGCTTCATCAAACCTTCATATTGAGCTGGAATTTAATTACATGGCTTTGTTTCCATTATAAGTTTTATTTTATGGTTATTTCAAATTTATGGTAAGTGCTATTAGTTTTCTATTCATGGCAATGATATAAAGCTTCCTTTAAAAATTAAATCTATTTAAGTAAAAAAAAAAAAAAGAACAAATATAAATTAAATAAAAATATGACATAAAACAGAGTACCAGTGGTTCCCAGGTATGGCCAGAAATGGTGGTAAATTAGAGCCTGAAGTTCAAGTTTTGGCAGAAGCTGCTTTAGGAGACAGAGGAGAGCAGGAGAGGCTGCTTTGAAAAAGTTCTGTTTTGGGCCCCAGGATTTTCCTTATCCGTCTAAGACTCTTTCCACGAAGGTACCCATTATACATAATTTACTTGTGTTTATCAAATGATTAGTTGGCGCCTCTCCCTCCTTTAATAATTCACCGTAGAGTGTATTGGAGAGATGCCCCCCTCTCTACGGTGAACAGATTCTCCTGCTTCTCCGTGACAGCATGATAGGAGGCAATATTTTAAGATAAAAGGGTTATTAAAATAGTGCATGTGCTGGAGTAACACTCCAATGTGCTTCTTTATCTGAGTTGTTGTCGAGTGCCCTACAATTTAATAAATTATAACATATTCATAAATAACACCTCGGGTTAGCGTCCTCACACATTTTTCACAACTTACCACCGTGTACTGAACGAGTGGGAAAGTTGGGGGAGAAGGGGTCTGCAGTGCAACAAGAAAAGTTTGGGTGCTCAAAAGCGCAGTGACTTTCCCCCAGGAAAGACAGCTACTTTTTTTCAGGGTTGCCCATGTGCAATGCATTGGGGAGGCTAAAGGAGGGGGCCATGGGGGTACATGGGGGCCGTGGGGAGCTATGGAGGCTGTGGGAACCATGGGATAGAGGAGAGATCCACAGGGGATCACTGTGGCCAGTGGGGTCCATGGTGGTCAGTGGGGGTTTGTGGTGGGACCACGGGGGTCCTGGGTCTGTGGGAAGCAGTAGGAGATTGTTAGGAACTGTAGGGGTATATGGGGGAAGAGGGCGTCTGTGCAGGGCTATGGGGTCTTGGGGAGCCGTGGCTGTGGGGAAGGGGAGATTCTGTAGGGCTCTAGCTTACGGGCCTAGGGAGTCTGGAGGCCTTGAGTACCCTCCAGGCCTCCAGCACCTCCGGCTGCCAGCTTGCCGTCTATCTCTTCATGCCCTACCTGCCTGGCTGGTAACCGCTTAAGAAATTAAACACTGTCAGTTTGAAAAATTAGAGATAAAACCAGAAGAGAGAAAAAAATCTAAAGATCTGAGATGAGCCAATTACTAATGTGAGACTTGGCTGTGAATGTTCTGGAAGAGAGGAACTTCAGGCTAGCGCGTCTCAAACGTGAGCGTGCAGAGCAGGGTCCAGTGGGGCTGCGGGGGCCCCGAGACTCTGCATTTTTTAGCGAGAGACATCCTTAGGCATTTTGGTGCTCAGAGCCTGCCCAAGGGCGCCAGCAAAACCCACAGGGGGAGACAAGCTTCGTCCTGGAAGCAAAGAACCTGAAGCCCAGGCTGTGGACCTCAGCCAGAGGGAACCAAAGCACTGACGTCATTCAAGGTGGAGGCTCAGTGGGTGCCAGGCCACGTGGAAAGATGCTGCAAACCCCCACCCCCATCCCTCCCACCCCAGAGCCTCAGTTTCCCCACATGAGCAAGAGGCTTGTGGAGCTATTCTGGTTTCCCATAATAGACAGAACCTTTAGCAGTTGGCTTTAATATGTTTAAATGTCTCAGGCTTGGTGTGGACTGAGGGAACTCCTGTCCCAAAATGCATTCCTCACTTCCTACCAAGTTTCCCCAGATGCCACCATTAGCATGACATTCCTTTGGGGACAAAGGGTACCCCTGTGGAGAGAGGCCACAGGCCTGAGGATCTCCCCTCAGACTGTCCTGGCTCAGAGCAGGGCAGAGGCAGAGTGAGGCTGCAGGGAGAGCCATCAGAGCACATGCTGCCCTCTCACCCAGGCCACCCCTGTGAGCCCTTCCCTGCAAAGACGAAGGCTCCAGCTCCCTCATCCCCTGGCCAGAGTCCATGCTGCTCCTCCAGGTGAGGAAAACCTTTGTGCAGCCTCAGCCTCAGACCACCATGCTAGGAGCCTGAGAGATGGCGAAGGCTTGGGGGATGGTCAGAGCCGCAGCCTCCAGGAGGCCCAGGGCTTGCAGGCGGATGTTTTTCAAGCAGGGTCCTCTGGTTCCTTTGCAGACATTGTCATTTCTCTGTGGTGATGCGAAGAGTGCCATCCTGCAGTTCCCTGGCTCCTCTGGACCTTTGCAGCTCCCGCTCGGTCCAGCCATCAGGGGCAGAGAGGGCCCTGGGAGCCGCGGGCAGCCAGCGTGGACTCATGCAGGCGGTGGCTGCATGCCTGGACAGGGAGAGCTCCCTCCTTCTCTGCATTCCCTGAGGGCTGCTGAGCCGATGGCTCTCTGGAACCCAGGCCAGGCAATGCATCCAGCAGGGGGCCCCATGGATGCTCCTGGCAGCTGGGGACCTCCGGAATCCAGGACCTGGAAAGTTTCCTTTCGATCACACAGACCAAAGGTTTTTAACTTGAGAGCCGTGGACTTCCAGGCGCAGGTGGATGAATTTTGAGGGGCATTGTGGGCCCACAACACTGACATGAGCTATTGCGGGCACCCGTGCGTGTCCATATTTACGACATTCTCAGAAGGGCTTTTGATGCTAAAACAAATAAAACCAAACCAGACCCTTCTATTTGCAGATGCATAAGCTGAAGGCGGCAGAGGGAGTCCGGGTTCCTAGAGCAGGGCTCTTTGGAAACTTCCTCCACTCCAACCTCACCCTCAAGCTCCTTTTCGGAGGCATTCCATCGTCTGGGAAGAGAGAAGTAAGTCAGCTTCCTCCTCGGGAATCTGGGCTCCCAAGGGACACAGGAATCCCAGCCCATGGACCAGACCTGCCTTTCCGGCTCCCAATCACTACCCAGCATCCCCTGATGAAGAGGGGACCTGGGGTTCCTCCAAATTTGGCCTGGCCTCGGCTGCCTTCCCCCTCTCTCTGCTCCGTCCATCCCAGGCTCACCCGCTTTCTGGGAGGCCAGTCCTGTGGCGGCCTGCCAGCCCCCATGCCCCACAGCAGCCCATTCCGGCCCCTTGCACACATGGAGCACATCATTTCTGCCCTGCGCTGAGCTGCACGGAGAGCTGGAGGGGAACACTATATTACTGCGTTCTTTGCCTAACAACTGGTAACACATGACACTTGTATCTGCCCCAAGATAATGTACAAATATGTTTTACAGGGTTTCCTAATGATAATCATGATATTTCATTCTTCTTGCCCTTCTAATAACGATAACAGTCGAGCGTTATTATTTTTTTAAACTGTTCTCAGTGACTGTGACATTCAGTTCAGAGAATCGAATGTCAGCAAGAAATCCATATGCACTCCCTGAAGCTGGGAGAAGCCCCTTCCATTTATTTTTAGGTTGCAAGAGAATGACGCGATCTCACCTTATTTTTTTTTTTTCTCCTGAGACAGGTGTTTGGCATTCAGCGCCTCTCTGATGTTTATGTAATCGGGCCTGAGGTTTAGTCAATCAAGACCTTTGTGCAAGCCATCCCAATCAGAGGGTGGCGGCTTGATAGACGAAGGGCTGCAGGCATCTCTGGGTGGGGGCTGGGGAGGGGGGGCTAGGGAGAATTTCCACCTTGGAAAAGAGGCTCCTTTCAAAGGGGCTTTATATGCTGAGTGAAGAATGGCCTGGACTCTCAGCGAAAGAATCAACTAATTAGTAGGTGAAGCAAACATTTTAAGGTTCTATGCAGACACTAGGTAGAAACCTTTTTTTTTTTTGCCCTTGTGCCAATGTGTTTGTTCTTCCACATTCTCCACTATTAGGGAGACCTATCTTCAGGGATAAATACCCAAGGAACAGTGTGTAGTTTCTGTTATTAGTAAATAGACATTTAACAGCAGGCGTGTTAAATACTTCTTTTGAGCTGTTCACCAGAAACTATGCATAAGAAACGAGAATTGATCATAAACCAGGAAAGGAAAATAGAGACACAACCATGATAAAACTGAATACAATAGAAGCTGAAGTTAGGAGAGCATTCCTCACCTGCATACTCAAACATCTTAGTTTTAAACTAAAGCATAATTGTTCAAAGTAAGCTATTCTGAGATATTGATTTTTTTTCCCTTTTTTTGGGGTGGGGGGGGAATGGCCATACTCTGAGTAAAGTGTTCTTTTGGTCAACAAGTGGTGAGGTTCTAGCACGCACTGAGGCCCTCCGTGGCAGCCTGGGCAGTGGTGGGCAGCGGCAGCTCTCCTGGCCTGCACCAAAGCCCAGAATCCGATTATTTAGAGAGCCAAGTATTTTTGTTGATGAGCAAAATGAAATCCTCTAAGAGCAAAATCAATCTTTTACAGACCTCAGAGCATTGATCCTGGTGCCCATTGACAGGCTCGGGCTGTTTGGCTATTTGGAATGACCACACAAAATGAGCAAGTTGTTACAGTTTTAGAGTTTTGGTATCTATTGGCAACCCCTGCACTCATATGATTAATCACACGTTCGAAATGCACGTGTGGTGGAAATTGACTGCAACGCAGCAGAAACAAAGTTTTCAGTTATCCCCGTATAATAAATTGAAGCTATATCCCTAAGCAGAATTGTCTTCAGGATTCCAATTTGCCTTGTTAAAAGTGTTGTTTATACAGTAGTTAGCAAAAACGCAAGTAATTACGTACAGAATTCATTCCAAGCAATTCTTTATTTTTCCCCCATCCTTTATTGGTTTTCCATCTTCATTACCCAATATTTTAGTCGATCTCAGCAGAAACCTGACATGTGGCCGGGACATGAGGCTTGGTGACTTTCGTGATTCACAGAGAGCATCTGGTCAAGGGGACAAGGCCAGTGAGACTCACACAGCGGCTGGAGGCTTTCCGCCAGCTACAGGGCTGCGCTGAGGCAGGAACGGCGTATGTGTGGTATTGCATTTCGTAAAATAACATTTACCTCTGGAGAAGATTTCTGCGTATTTATTTATTTATTTTTGAGCAGGAGCACAGTTTTGTATACATGTAGTGGTGTAGCCGGCCACATCCGTTTTGGTTGCTGTAACCTGCGGGACTTTATTTCATAAGTATCATCTGAGTCCGGGAATACAGCTTTTGGAATGCAAATTATGTTTAAGTGAGTAAACATTTTAGTGGCTGGGTGCCCTGCATCGGAGGGTCGGAGGGGAGAGGGGCAGCAGGGGAGGGTTGTGGCTCGTCTGCAGGAGCCTGGTCTGAGTCCAGGTGGAAGGTGGGCCGGTGGGAACGTTCCAGCTGGAGAGAGAACAGGATGGGAGCAGTGCCGAGGGGAAGCCCTCCCGGCAAAGTCCCAGCTTCCCAGAGGCGCCTGCTTGCTCTCCCCAGAACAGAGACCTCATCCATATCTATCAGGAGAGGCCTAATTATAGAGCTTGGAGATTTTAATGGCACAGGGAAATTTAAATGCAGTGGAAAATATGAATATTCCTAAGCCAGCAGTCAAATACGAAATGATTGGCTTCAGAATCAATGAATTATAATTTCCGAGCGCATCCTCAAATGTGGAGCCTCTGGTTCCCAGGAAGAGTTTTGTGCACGTGGGTGTGTTTTAATGAACGCCACTTCTAGGTTTTGCTAGCCAGGACCTTGCTTCCTCTGGTGCTGCAGACTCTGCTAGCACCCAGGCGCTCTGAGCAGATCGCAGAGGACAATAGAGACGACTGTGGGGTCCTGGTGGGCAAGCGGGCATCCACCACCTGGCCGGTACCCTTGGATCCCGGTTCCTGCTTCCTTGCAGCCTGCGCAGATGCAGCCATCCCAGATGCTGGGATGCTGGGGGAGCAAGTTATTTGTCTGCGTCCTTCCCTCAGAAAGCTGCATACTTCTGCAGCTGAATCCCACATCTTCAGTCCTTTTAACTGAAGCCTTTGCCCACAGGTGTGGCTAGTGGGTCCTTTGGGGGGACTCGCCCTCCCCAGCCTCAGGCACCCTGTCCACCTGGCTTCTTTTGCTCCCAAGAGCATCCCTATATCTTTACCTGTGGAGGAGGTAAGGATGTGGCCCAGCTGCTGTCCACGCAGCCCTCAAACTGGAGAGTCATCCCATAAATCCTGTTTTATTTTATGGACAAATAAATGCTGAGGTAAAATATTCTAGGACCGTAGCTTGAATACTTGCCATAGCAGCAGTGCTGTAATAACCACAGTGACATTAATTTACTGCATTGTGCCGTGGGAAGAAGGAAGGAGGAGGGAGAGGGGCATTAAAAGAGAAAAATGACTCGCCTTCGAATTTATTGGGATTGGCCTCCCTCATTTTCAGCCATCATTAGTTGATTAGGCCCTGATGACACTGTGGACAATTGTGCTGGAAGAGTTGTCGAAGAGACGCCCTAAAGGTACGCTGTTAATTGAGATGATGTTCATTTTGTAGTTACTGAACAGAAATGCAGTTGGTGAGATTGGCAGTTAGTGTGACGGCACAGAGCTGGGGATTCTCGGTGGCCAGGGGCCATGGGCCGGAGGACCTGTGTCCACCCCCGCCATGAGACCACGACCACCGGAGCCCCAGTCGCTTCCTCTTCTTTTCTGAACACTGCAGATGGACCTGTCAGGAGGGGAAAAAGTGAGCTTCCTCTTCATCCCAGGAGCAGCCACCACCAGGAAGGTCCCTCCTATTCCTGGTCTTTGAAGACTGAGGCTTCTTCTCCCCACCTGGCCCCTGCTCCAGTGGAGGATGAAGTCTGGCAGGTATAATCCCAGAGGGCTCCCAAACCTGAGCTGAGAGCAGGACCCCCAGGCTTCCCAGGCAGCCTGACCCTGCTACTGTCCATGCTATAGACAGTGTTTTCTTACTGGAACAGAGAGGGGAGTTCCATCAGCATCCCTGTCGACACGGAGGTCCCAGTCTGGGCAGTGAGAGCCTTGAAATCCCACGGTGGAGGCTGAATTTCATGTTCACAAGCTCTACTGGCAGTGGTCTTGGCCATGTCTAGCCGGCAGGAAGGACAGCTTCCTTCCATGTCCTACATGACCTCTGCTCAAAGGTTTATAGAGACCCACAGTCACTGTCCCCAGGGCTGGAGAATTGCCTGCCTAACGAGAGGGGATGAAACCTGACATTTTTTGAGTGATTTGGTAAGGGCCACGTGCATTCCAAGGCACTTGACATCCATTATCACATTTAATCCCCCTTATTTCCTAATTTAGCTCCATTTATGGTAGAGGAAACTGAAGCTCAGAAAAAGGAATGCCTAGTGCCCGGCAGCCCATAGGGGACGGAGGATGCAGGAGCACCCGGGTCAGACTGCCTGGCCTGGGATCAGGCTTTGCTTCTTACTTCCCTGTGATCCTGGATGGTACCTTGCCTCTCACAACCTCGATTCACTCACCAAAGACAGAAAAAAGTACAGGAGACCATGCTACTACGAGCTCAGTATTTGTTAGTAATTCTCATTGCTGTAGTTGTCCTGGTTGTTAAGAGCTGTCAGCTATCTGTCTTCAAGTTCAGGTCCCAAGGAGTGGCAGGGAACGTAAGACTGCTCCAGCTCCGGTCATATGAGGAGAAAGCACTTTCTCACTCGCTCACCCCCACCCACCATGCCTGTCATGTCTGCACAACCAGACAGATGCTCAGGCCTGAAGGGTGACAAATCCACTCACAAGATACAACTTGCTAAGTGGCAGTGGCCTTTTATTCCTTGACATCTTTCCAGACCCTTGATGGGATTAGAACTGGATTAGTTTGAGATGAGCCTGGCTCTGCCGTTATCACCTGTTTATAGGATAATGACATTATCTAGTTTGGCCTATAAGGGCCTCCTTCCATAGGAGCTTTGTTCTCTTTGATCTTGAGGGTTGCAGGCAGCATATCTTTAAATCTAAACAAACCCACTGAAGCCTCAAGATAAGTGGTCAAAACATCCAGTCGGGAGAAAGGAGATTCCCTCTTCCTTTCCTGCTCAATGCCAACAGTAATTTTAAAATTGTGTGTACTTACTTCGAACCTAAAGCTCACTTTGCCATTTTCAGCACTGGCCTCCCCATTCCTCCTTTCACAGATGGACAGCACTTCAAAGTTTGCAGAGCTATTTTACTGCTTATTAACTCAGTTGACTGGTACAACGGTCTGTGAGTTGGGCAGGGTGGGTTCCATGCCCATTTTGCAGGTGAGGACACAAAACACAAGCTCGGAAAAGCCCAGGTGTTTGGCAGCACACATGCCATTTCTAAGACCAGCTCATCTGGAAAAATCCAGCATTTGTTGCATTGCCTGAAGCCATCTAAGACCTGCCTCTCTGCCCAAACAGCTTTCCTTAAGGCTGATCTCTTCACAGCAAATATCTGTTTAGACAGAGGTTCCAGGAGGTCCTTGTCTGAAGTCCCCTTGCAAAGCTCTCCTAACACCCGCTATGCTTTATTTTAAATCATCCCTATTGAGGTATAATTCACATGCAGTATGACCTGTTTGAAGTGTGCTTATCATTTGTTGAGTTTTGGAAAATGCATACAGCTGTGTAACCACCTCCATGATCAGGATTTAGAACATTTCCATCACTCCCCAAATGCCTTCATGCCCCCCTGCATTCAGTCTCCTTACCCTGTCTGCAGCCTCTGACAACCACTGGTCCTCTGTCACTGTAGTCTTGCCTTTTGTAGAATTTCATGTAGAAGAAATCACGCAGTGTATATACGCTTTTATACCTGGCTTCTTTTACTTAGAGCCAAGTTTTGAGATTTAGTCATTTTATGTGTTTGATTCGTCTGTTCCTTCTATTGCAGAGTGGTGTTTCACTGTGTGGATATATCACACATTCTTTTATTCCCCTGTTGTAGACATCTAGGTCGTTTCTAGTTTGAGGCCATTATGAATAAAGCTGCTATAAACATTTAGGTCCGAGTCTTTGTATCATCTTTTCATTTACCTTGTGTCAATATCTAGCAGTGGGATTGCTGGGTCATATGATAAATGGATATTAACTTCATAAGAAACTGCTGTTTTCCAAAACAACTGTATCCCTACCAGGAACGTAGGGAACATTCCAGGTGCTCCACATCCTCACCAACATTTGGTATCGCCAGTCTTTCTAATTTTACCTTTCTCTCTTGTGTGTAGTAGTATCTCATTATGGTTTTATTTGTATTTCTCTAAAGACTAATGGTATTGCCATGTGTTAAATATTTGACATCCCTAGAACTTCTATGATGAAGGGTCTGTTTGAATCTTTTGCCTGTTTTTAAATTCGTTTGCTTATCTTCTGATATTTGATTGATACCAGCTCTTTATATATTCTGGATACAAGTCCATTTTCAGATATACTAAGCAGATATTTCCTCCCAGTCTGTGGCTTGTCTTTTCATTTTCTTAACTGTGTCTTTCAAGGATTAAAAATTTTTTAATTTGGGTAAGTCGGGCTTATCAGTTTTTTGTTTTATGATTTGTGCTTTTCGTGTTTTAATTAAGGAATTTTTTTGGGGGGGTAGTGGTGGGGTGAATTGGGAGATTGGGATTGACATATGTACACTAATATGTATAAAATAGATAACTAATAAGAACCTGCTGTATAAAAAATAAATAAATAAAATAAAATTTAAAGAAAAAGAAAATTTTGTTTATCCCAAGGTCACAGAGATTTTCTTCTCTGTTTTCTTCCAGCAATGTTAATTTTTGTGTAGAGTGTGAGGTAAGAGATGAGATTTATATTTTCCCTGTGGATATATCATGATTTTAGCAGGATTTATTGTAAATATTCTTTTCCCCATTGAACAACCCTGGTACTTTTGTGAAAACTCAGTTGACTATATATGTATGGTTCCATTCTGAATTTTCTATTCTAGTCCATTTATTTTTATACTAAAACTATATTGTCTTGATGACTGTGGCATTATAGAATTCTTAAAATGTAATAATTTAAGTTCTCCAACTTTTTTTCAGAGCTATTTTTATTTTATAGAGTTTTTGCATTTCCATATAAATTTTAAACTCAGCTTGTTAATTTTTAAACTAAATTAAGCTTACAGGGATTGATTGGAATTCTACTGAATCTATAGGTCAATTTGAGGAGGAAGAGGATATTAACAATACTGAGTTTTTCAATCTTTACATGGTATATCCCTTGATTTATGTCTGTCTTTTCTACTTTATCTCAGCAGTATTTGTAGTTTTAAACATATGTCTTGCACATTGTTCATTTTATCCCTAATGAATACTCAATACTATTATAAATGATATTTTTCATGTTTTACTTTATTAATGTTTGTTTTACATTTTTATATATGGACCTTATTTCCTGCTCATTGCTAAACTCATTTATTAATTATATCTTATTTTGTAGATGCCTTGGATCTTCTTCATAGATTATCATTATCTGTATGCCTTTTACTTATTTTTCTCAATTTATTATACTGGAAAGGACCTCTAGCACAAATTTGAATAAAATGGTGAAAGGAGACATCTTTGCTTTCTTCCTAACCTTGAGGGAAGCATTTGCTCTTTTATCATTAAGTTTGACGTTAGCTGTAGACTTTTCATAGATGTCCTTAACCTGAGGAAGTCATGCATGGGTGCTGAATTGGCTCAAAGACTTTTCTTGCACCTGTTGAGGTGATTGCAGTCAATTCTGCTACAACACAAAACTTGTGTCTCTAAAAAGCGCCATGCTATTCAAAATCTTGCAAGGAAGTCTACAGGAAAATTGAGGGGCATAACACCCCAAACTTTATAAGAGATACACACAAAAAGACGAGAACTTAATGAAAATGTTAGCACTGTTTTGCTCGTGCTAAATGGTTGAGAAACACACAGATACTACAATAAATATGGCATTTTACCTTGAAAAAAGATCTAAAGTTTGTTTGTGGAAGTGGGTATCTTATGAGTTAATGGGAAAGGACCAAAAGCAGGTGACCTGCAGTTGGTCCGGAGAGGATGGGTGTGACATAACATACGAGGTAAACTATAGTAGTTAGTAGCTGTTTGAGATGTGTGCCTGGTGCTTTTTGTGTATTCCTACATGGCTCGCTTCAGCTGGGTGCAGTTTTCTGCATTCACCTAGTGTTTCTCACAAACAAAATTGTACATAAACTAACACAAAATTCACCTTATGCTCAAATTGTTACCTGATATGTCAATTGTGTTGAAACAAACTGAAATTTCAAGACAAGTGTTACAGCAAAACTGTCTGCATATGGCTTTTTCTTTTTTTAGTTTTTTAAAAAGGTGAATTGCATTCATTACTTTTTGAATTTCAAACTAGTCTACCATTCCTTGGATAAATCCTATTTAATCATGATGCATTATTATATTCATATTTTGCTAGATTTAATTTGCTAAAATTTTGTTAAGGATTTCTGCATGCATATTTATGAGGTGTATTAATGTATAGTTCTCTTTTATGGTAATGCCTTTGTCTGGCTTTGATATCAGATTAATGCTGGCCACAGAAAATAAGTTGGGACATTGTTCCTCCTATATTTTCTGGTGTTTTTGTGCAGAATCGATATTGCTTATCCCATAAATGGATGGTAGAAATCATCACTGAAGTCACCTTTGGGCCTGAGGTTTTCTTTGTCAGAAGTGTTCAAATTATGAATTCAAGTACTTTAGTGGATATAGGGCTCTTCGGGTTATCTATTTCTTCTTGAATGTACTTTGGTAGTTTGTATCTTTCAAGGAACTTGTCATGTCACCCAAGTTGTTGAATTTACTGACACAATTATTCATAATATCTCCTTATTCTTCCTTCAATGCCTGTAGGATATGTAGTAATGTCTCTTCTTTAACTCCTGATATTGGTGATTTATGTGCATCTTTTTTTGATTGATAGATCAGTCTCTCTAAGAGCTTTATCAATTTCATTGATCCTTTAAAAAAACAATATTATTATTATTTCCTTTATTTCTGCTTACTTTGGGTTTCAATTCTCTTCTTTTTCTAGTTTCTTTTAGTAAAGATCAATAATCGATCAAGGAGTCAATCAAACCATTCATAGCTGTTTCCTTTCTTCTTTCCAAACACAAGCATTCAATGTCATAAACTTCCCTCAATCCCTGTTTTAGCTTTGACCTACCTATTTTTACATGTTTTCATTCAGTTCATCAGTTGATAATATTTTCAGGTCATAGTATTTTCTTACTGCTCTTGTGATTTCATCTTTGACCCATGGGTTATTTAGACGCATGTTGTTTGATTTCCAAATGTTTCTGTATTTTCCAGATACCTTTATGTTATTGATTTCTAGTTTAGTTCCACTGTGGTCAGAGAACATACTCCTTACAATTTCAGTTCTTTTACATTTATTGAAGATTGTTTTATGATCCAGTATATGGACTGTCTTGGTGACTATCTCAAAAGCACTTGAGAAACATGTATTCTACTGTTGTAGGGTGTTCTCTAAATGCCTCTAAATGTCATTTAGTTTTGATTGATTGATGTTGGAAAATGTTTAACTGAACCCCTGGAGGGAAAAAGCCTTGCTTTGTAGCACTTGATGACTTCTGTGGAAATATCCTCCCATCGTGGCCAAATTTAAGCTACTGATGTGATGTCAGTGAATGTGGAGTTAGGAGGAGATGCACATAGATCACTTTCAGAAGTGGCTAAAGCACTTTGATAATGTTGTTCAAATCTTCTATATTTTACTAATTTTTTTTGTTGGTCTGCCTGTTCTTTCAATTAGTGATAGATGGGTGTTGAAATCTCTAAAAATAATCGTCAGTTCTTCCATTCCTGTTTTCAGTTCTCTCAGGTTTTGTCTTAATGTATTTTAAAACTTTATTAAGTGTACACACACATTATAAAATGTACCTCTTTAACCCTGGTAATATTTTTTATTTTGAAATCTAGTGTGTCTGATATAAAATATAGCTACCATAGCTTTTCTTTTGATTAGTGGTTAGGTATAGCATTTTTAATCCTCTAACTTTTTTTAAAAAAACCTGTATTTTGGAATAATTTTATATTTACAAAATAGTTGGAAAGAAGTACTGAAATTTCCTATATACCCTTCACTCATCTTTTCCTAATGTTAACATCTTACATAACTATGGTATATTTTTCAAAATTAAGAAATTACATTATTATTAACGAAACTACAGACTTTTTTCGGAATATTCCCAGATTTTTCCACTAATGTATTTTCTGTCCCAGGACCCAATCCAAAAGTTCACATTTGTCACCTTCATTTCATTTGTTCTGAGATAATCTCTGTCTTTTTGTGTTTGTTGTTGCCTTTATACTTTTGAAGAGTCCTGGCCGGGTATTTTATAGACTAACCCTCAGTTTGGGTTTGTCTGATATATTCTCATAATTATACTGGGATTATAGAGGATAAATTGCCTTTCTCATCACATCATATTGGGGGTAAATGATATCAAGTGACATTACTGGTGATGTTAACTTGGTTAAGATGATATCTACCAGGTTTCTCCACTGTGTTCTCCCCTTTCCATACTCTATTCATTAGGACTGAGTCATCCAGTTCAGGGGAGACATACAAAGTCTGAGGCTTAGTCAATGTGCGTTTATAAATTGTTGACTAGGGTCATTCCACTGTATAATTATACCACAGTTTGTTTTATCCATTCATCTGTTGAAGGACACCTTGGCGTCCTTTTACTTTTGCCCTCTCTGTGCCCTATATTTAGTGCGTATTTCTTTGAGACAATATATATTGTTTTATATCCAAAACTATTTGTTTTTTAGTTTAATTTAATTCAATTTAAATTAATTTAATTACAATGCTTAAGCCATTTATTGTGCTTATCAATATGCTTAAGTTAAAGTTTATCATCTTGCTATTTTTTTATTTGTCTCATTTATCTTTATTCTTTTTTTCCTGCTTCCTTATCTTCTTTTGGGTTAATTTTTTCTATCTCCATTTTATCGCCGCTACCTCTTGGTCTTATTTTTTTGTGATTTACAACATACATCTTTAATTTATCACAGTTAACTTTTAAATAATTTCATGCCACTTCACAGATTTTATAAGAATCTTACAATAGAACACTTACATTTCTTCCTTTCCTTTTTAGCGATTGCTGTCATATATTGTATTCCTTTTATTATTAACTTTTCGTGTGAAGATTCTGGGCCAAGAAAATACCTCTAATCAGACAGTCCATGATTAAATCCTGGCTCTATTATTTATTCACTGTGAGACCTTAGATACATCATTTTACCTATCTGTTCCTTAGTGTCATTGTCTGCAAAATGGGACTAACAGGTGTGATGTGATGAATACATGAAATAAGGCATGATGTGTGTGGCCCACCACACCTGACACAAATGGAGCTGGGGGACATAACTTGCCTTGGGGAGCAAACACAAAAAGGGTCTCAGAGCTGAACGTAAACAGTTTCCCAGCTCTGAGCACACACCGTTGCTTGGTCTTCATGATCTGACTCTCTGTGACACCAGAAGACAACAGCAGATGCCATAATGAACCATAGTGCCAAACAGAGGGAGCCCAGCTGTTTTGACACCAGCAGGCATAGCTGACTTTTTTTTCCCCCAAGAAGGAAATTAAATTAAAAATCAATTCTACTTAACGGGAACTCCCTGAATCACTAGGACTAGGTTACTTAGGAAACTTGCTTCTGTAAACCCCAGATGTTGAGCTTGAGGGGCTTCTGTCTACAGACACCAAGTAGGATGCCTGCTGGAGAATGGAGGCTATGGGCTTGTCTCCTGGCCCTGCTGGCTGCCTCTTTTCCTGAGCTGTTAGCTTTCATCCGGAGGGATGAGCTAGTGCACTATGAGACGGTAAGTTCTAAGGTCAAACAGACCTAGTTGTGAATCATGGCCTCTTACTCACTGACTGTTACCCTGGGGAAGTCACTTAGCCCCACTAACCCTCTGTTCCCTGATCTATAAAATGGGAGAAAAATGAAATTTATTTTGAGCAACTAAACCACAGCGTGTTTTAGCTAAGGAGACTAGCGTGATGATATTCTGAAATGTTACCTAATATCTTCATGTCTCTCCTTCTCTTTCATTTTATGCCTCAGTTCATTGTCCTCTTGTCAGTCAGGCACAGGGCAGAAATAAAGATGTAGAAAGCAGACAAAGGCGTCTTTTTCTGACTTTAGATTCCCAGAAACCCTAGGCCCAACAGGAAGGGCAAGACTCAAAGTATCAATTTGGGAGAGACTGGGAGGTCAAAGAGCAACGTGTGCTGCCAGAGTGGAAAACACTGTCTGAGCTGGAGCAGTGAGGAGCTCGGGAAGGGGCACCAGAGCCTGAGGGCCCCCAGGGACCCTGAGAAATGGGCCCTGTTTCCAGCCACCCAGTGGCTTTTTAGGATCTATCAGTGGCAGGGGCAGGGAGAAGGAGACTGAGTCCCATGGCCTGGGCCAGCCTCGGAGAAGTACTAGCTGGTGCTGTGTCCCAGCAGACAGGCCGCAGGCCGCCTCAAGATGTCCAGAAAGGACAGGGCCACCAGAATGGTCCTTCACACCTGGGAGTTCAGATTGCCAAGCTGGAAGGAGCTTGAGGACAGGAAGGGAGCCAGCCTGTGTGGACAAGACACACAGGGACCAAACAGAGGGTGCAGCCGTGATTTAGCAGGGGGTGCCAGCAGCAGATGGAGGGTGGTATATGAAAGTTTCTCTCTGCCCTCCTTCCCTCTGCACCCGCATTTGTTGAATGTGTGCAGGTTAGACGAGCTTATAATTCTACAATGTGACTTGACTGTAACAGTAGCACAATCATGGCCCACACCCAAGGCCCCAGGTTTGCACAGTGATTTAAAATGTCCAGAGCTCTGTCATGCTCATGGCTGCACTGAATCCCCCAAACAGTCCACCGGACACCCAGGCCCTGGCTATGAAGGATGAGCTCCTGCAAATCAAAGCCCTTTCCTGCACTCAGCATCCCCCTAAGACCTACGGAAAGGAGGCATCATCTTTTAAAAGCAGTGATACTCATACCCCAAGTACGTACTGAGCTCCCGCTGTGTACCGGGACCCGGGGAGGTGAACAAGGCAGAGAAGAGACAGGCCCTACTTACAGGGATAACAGTCCAGAGGAGTTAGCAGATAAATATTATTAGCATTTTAGCAATCAGTAGCAGAAGTAACTATATAATCACTGGTTTCTGGTGAGTGAGCAGAGACTTGGGCTCAGGACTTACTCAAGAGGCCTGCTTCTCCCCAGTGCCTCTTGTGACTGTTTAATAATCGATCAATCAGTCAATCAAGCCATTCATAGCTGTTCCCTGTGCATGTTCTGAGAGCTCAGAGCTCCTCTGGCCAAAGTGATTTCTTAGAGAGATACAGACAGGAGACCCAACCCAAACACCATAAGAGGTGTGAACACGAGCAGTTGACAAGCATTAAAGGGCTGCGATCAGACACACACACAGTCATTTCTGCTACCTGGTCATTTCAGCAAGCACAGTGCAGGGCCACAGGCCCCGCCTTCTGGGGTTCCTGGGTCTCTTTCATGACATTCACCACATCCCTGGCCATCTCTTGCACTGTTCACTACTATTTTCATTACATCCACTTACCTCTTTTACATGAACAAGGGGTTTTTAAAAGAAACTTTTTACAACTATCATAAGTGGGGAACCATTTGACATAAGTAGGAGATAATAGTAAAATAATACAATGCCATAAAGCAGTATTTATACATCATGGTGAGATTCACTCCTCTGCCCCAGCTCCAGCCTGAGGCAGGTCTTAGGTGACAGGAAGCCCCAGGATTGAACGAGGAACCTAAAGAAAATAATGTTCCTGCCATGGGAACTTGGTGCCATCTGCCAGCTTGAGCCCCAGCCTTACCTCTCTGGCCTGCCCTCACTCCGGCTGCAAGCAGGTTGATCTAAAGCTCCCACCTGGGCCAAGACCTCCAGTCTTGCTTCTGGTCGGGGGCACCTCATCACATCTCCAGATCAGATTGGTTTTCCCTCCCCTATTCCCCTACCTCTGCTTTCTGGGATCACTTCCCAGGTAAACCACCTGCACACAAGCCCTGGTCCCAGGTTCTGCTTTTGGGAGAGCCCAGGATAAAACATGGTGTCTTTGGGGCACCCAAAGTCAGCTCGTGCACTACCAAAGGCATGAATCCTACAGTCCCGCTCCATCACCTGTTAGCTGTGAAACCTGGAGTTGGCCAATGAGCGTTTCTGAGGCTGCTTCCTCACATGAAACGGCAGCAACTGTGCTTACCTTACAAGGTGGGTAGGAGGATTAAATGATACAATGGTATGTAGCCACAGCTGAAGGAAAAGGCAGTGGTTGTTATTGGTTTGAATCCAAGTAGCCCATCCAGATGCCTGGAGACTAGCCTTCATCCCAAAGGCAGTGGCAGGGTATGCAAGGGTGAGATTCCATGATCCCTGAGCAGGGGCTCCCCGGGTGTGTCCTGGGTGCCGGCCAACTGTCTGTACTGTTAGAGATGTTGGACTGTCCTGTCTCAGGGTGGAAGGTCCAGCCCCAGGAGATTTTTATCCAGCTGTTTTGCCCAACAAATGCTCCATGGGGCTCCCTGCCTGGCTGCCCCTAAAACCACTGGAGATGACAGCTCCTAACTCTTCCCATGCAGAGTTCAACAGCTCTGGCTTGAGTCCTCCCAATTTTCCTTTCTCTGCCTCATGAATACCACCTCGTCCTGAACTCTTCTCCCACCTACAGCCCCTCCATGTGCATCCAGTTCATGGTCCAGCCACACCCGACAGCCCTCTGTCTTTCGACATGCAGCTCGCATCCTCTGTTCTTCCTGGCAGACTCTTCCTCTCTCTTCAATAGCCAACTTAAACCCCATGTGCACAAAGCGTCCCCTGGTGCCCTGTGGGAGGCGTATCTCTGAGAGACCTTAGCCTTAGTGCATTGCACTGCAAGCCTGAGCAGGTGGCTGCGTATGTGGATACCTCTCTAGCTCCCTAGCTTGCTGGTCTGCTCTGCCCTGGGTGGAGAGGGGTTTAGAGGAGCCTGGAGCTTTCCTTCAAATGGATGAGGCTCATCTCTAGACACATGGGACTGAGTGTTGTTCCCCAGTTGTGTCAGACTCATTCCTGCCCCAGGACTTTTGCACTTACTGTTTATCCTCCTGGGAATGCCCTCAGTCAGATCTTCATGCCCCTCAGGTCTCAGCTCACATGTCACCTCTTTAGAGAGCTTCCCTGACCACCCGGTCGAATCATGTTCCTCTCCCTCCCTCTGAAATTATTTGATGTATTTTATTCTTAACTCTGTGTCCCCTGCCCCCACTCCAGAATATAAGCTTCATGAGGGCAAGAACCTTGCCCATCCCCAGATTCCCAGGTGCTGGCACAGAGCCTGGCCCCTAGGAGATGTCTGTATGTAGTTGTTGCATGAATTAATGAACCAGTCAATGAGAAGACAAATCAGTGGTCTCACCAGCCAACAGCCTCAGGACAGGATAGGGCAGTGGAGGACAGGGCAGGTTCCTGTAACTGATGAGGCCCTAGGATCAAAGAGTGATAGCCTGGAGCCAGTGACACTGGTATCCTCACCCTGGGCTACTTCCCTGATACTCCACACCCAGCCCTGCCCACCAGAGTGAGCCCTAGGGGGCGTCCAGGAAGTGGTGTCCTCTCCCCATTGCTGCCATCACTCCCATCTGGATGCTGCTGGCTTTTCTCTTGAGCCATAATTCAGCCATTTGCTCCTCCATTCATTCACCATGTCACAGAGCACAGGGCATGACACAAAGACGGGTGAGCCACAGACCCTGCATTTCATGGTCTAGATTTCTGTATGTTATAGCCAAATCCTGAGAAGGCTAGAACTTTTCCGGAAGAAAATAGTTCAGTTCACAGTTTCATTATTTTTTCTGTCTTCTTTCTCTAAAATCTGGGGCTGCGATGCTTCCAGGAAAGCAGTAAGGCATTATAGGTGGACTTCACTACAAACCAACCCGGCAGGAAAATGCTAAGGGAACTAAGATGACATTTTCAGACTGATTATTTTAAACAATAATTCATTCAAGGATTGATAAAAGCCCTAGTGTGATTTTGAGAGTTGTTGTTTTTTTTTTTCTTAATATGGTGAATAGATAACTATTTCTTCCTTATTCCAAGCCCAGAATTTCTAATTTGGGGGGTTTTGGCCTTGGAATTGAAACTGACCTCCTGTCCATGCTGAAATCCACAAAAGATCCACTCTTCTTACTGCAGCTCAGGGAATATAATGCTTTCCAAAGTGCTATAAGTTCCTTCCCCAGAGAGGGGGGCTGGGTAGGGGGGGACCATGTAATTCAGGTGTGCAGGGTAGGCAGTTATACCACAGGCCACAGCCAGTGCCTGGCTCTGGCATTCTGTTTGAGCCATGTTCTTTCCATTATTCTGTCATTTAACAATATAGATTTCTCATTTTGTTTTTACATCAAAATCTTATGCTACGTTCAAAAGTTAAGAGATGGGGCCATACTGGACCTGTCATTCTCCCAAGGGAGCTGAGCAGTGCTGTCCTCCAGACCCGGGTCCCCAGGTCCCACCTCCTCCAGCCCCTAAATGGCCTGCTCCGCCAAGAGGCATCTGTGTCTGTGACCCTGGTTCACACCAACCACACTTCCTCAACTTTCTTCCAGAAACACCCACTACCCCTTCACAATCGAGCAGCTTTGGGACACAGTCAAGTTTCTTGCATCGGCACATCTATCCAAAGGCTTCTATTTGATTTTGAAAAATTTGTGCATTTTCCATTTTACTATATAATATGTCCGCGTGTTTTAAGTAAACTTTTGTTTTTCTTCCTAAAACATGGAATCAATGTGTCCCTCCAGGAAGATGTGCGGGGCTGTCCTGAGGCTTTGTATGTCCTGACAATTCTCCCAGGTGGGCGAGAGAAATTCTCTGCTTTGAGAAATGCAAGAATTCCTTACTCTTGCTGTTCATCAGAACTTTTGTTCTTTTTCTGAATCTTCCAAGTTACTAACTCATGACTACTTTTTATAATCAGAAATTAAATGCTCTCCTTTGAAATGCCGTTAATTTTGGTATCTTGGTCTGGCCGTCGGGGACATGAGGCCCTTGGAGTTGCCCATAGTGTTTGTGCGGGAAGGGGCCATGACTCATGCCCACACGGGGCCTGGCTGGCCTGTGGCGGGAGCTCCAGTCATCCTACACTTGGGTTGTACAGCGCTGCCCTCGGAAACTTTCGTGGGTTATGGCTTAGGAAGGGTTCCGGAGAGTTCAGGAGCAATCGATAGCACGCATTACAGGAGAGAGAGCGCTAACAAAGGTGCCGGTAGGTCATGCATCTTAAAACCGCTTCTCGAGGACTTTAATTGTCGGGATGTTCAGGAGAATAATATGACCTTATGGGGGCATTTTCCAGAATGGAATAGTCTATATATTAAAAGGCAGCAAATGACTCATAACTGGATGGCGGCACTGGGCCTATGGGCCCATGTTTCCCATGTGGATTTTTTCTCTGCATTGCAAACTCTTACATTAAATTGTGATAAATGAAGAGTGGGGGCTACTCATACAAATCAATGACTCTAGTGTGTGTGTCATTAGCCTGAGAGATGCAAGCAGCGGTCAGTCCCATAAATCATGTGATGATCTGCTGTCTGCAACACGATGCGAGCAAGCAGGCGCATTAGGGAGGTTAAGGAATGAAATTAATCTGTGCATTTTCCTCTCCCCCTACCGCCTTCCCCATCACCTGGTCATACGGAAAGAATTAAAATCACATGATCTGAACTAAACCAGCTCCAGAACAGTAAATTGGTTAAGTTTGACTTCACCTTTCGACTTTGAGTTAATTATGTATTAGGGGATTAATTTAATCGCAGACACTGGGAAGGCAAATAGAGACTAGGGGAAACCCGCCAGGGCCTCTCATCCAGGTGCCAAGGTTATTAATCGCTCTGGCTATGCCACGGGCTCTACCTGGGCAGACCACGGGACGGGAGCTGCGGAATCAGCCACGCCTGCATTTGTGACTGTCCTGTTCTGGGACTGCAGCTGCAGAGAGTCCGCCAGCCCAAAGAGGATGCTGCTGCTTGTTTGGGTTTCAGAGGGGGCCCCGCCTCTTGATACACAGGGCTGCCTGTGATGCTTGGTTGCTGGAGCGTCCTAGGTGACTGGTCTGGGGGAAGCCTTACACAAGGCACGTAGTAAGATCTCACCCCGGATGGAAACTCATGCTCCTCCAAGTGCCACTAGCCTTGGCGTGAACACCTCCCATGAGCAGAAGCTCTTCACCTGCAAAGCTGTCCGTTTCACATTGCAAAACTCTGATGTGGACCACTCAAGTGTCGTCCCCCTTCCCCCCAACATATGCTCTTCAGGCACCTGAGGACAGTGGCTGTTTTCTCCCCAGAGGTCCTCTGCATGTGTCTCTGACAGCATCACTTTCAGTTCCCTCACACTTTCAGTCTCCTTCTGCCATGCAGTGTCAGCCAGGTGAGAGCCGCTGTAGGCAGAGCCGCTGTAGGCAGAGTAGGGCTAGTGGAAATGAGTCCTGCGGTAGAGAAAAGGGTGACCAGCTTCTCTCTCAGGGCAGCTGCCTGGCAACAGCCCTGGGGCAGGACGGGAGGTGTGGCTCCCATCTGCATGAGGGTCATGTCTGATGAAGAGTCCATGGCCTGAATTGAGCCACGTGAGAGAAATTCTTAGGAACATTTGTCTGTCTGGAGTTAAAACACGAGGATGCTGAATGGATTCAACACTGACCTTTTGCTTGTAAAAACTCACAAGGTCCGACGTGGATGGTAGCACTATGTTTTGTGTGCGCACAGCACTTCACAGCTTCCTGAATGCTTTCCCATACTTATGTGATATTGTTTAACCTTCCCAACTGCCCAGGAGTGGGGACTAGGGACACCCATTCAACTCCTAAGGAAACTGAGACTCAGAGAGTTTGAAGGACCTGCCCCTCTGGTGCACTTGCACATCTGGTGGCTGGAAAGTGGCTCAGCTGCCAGGCCAGTTAGTTGCTCAGGGCAGAAAGGATGGGGTCATTTAGGGGTTCTCTTAGGGCTCAGATGGAAGGCTGTCCAAATCTAAGTCTCCTTGCCCATCTCTGGAGGTCCGATGCAACCCCCAGACCTATGCACTGTGTTTCAAACACAGTTAGAAAAACAACGAAGTTGAGCAAACAGCTGAAAACTAAGAGGTTTCATTTAAAGAAGGGATTACGGTTTCCTCTTGAAACTTGGGAGAAACCTCTTGAAGTCTGGTGAGGGGTTGCCATCCCATTGTGGCGGTGCTGGAAAGGAGATGGGCAGAAGCTCTCAGAGGCGCCTAAGACTCATCCTGGCCAGTCGGCCACATGGAGAGAGTGACCTGAGTCATGCCTCATCTTGCTGCCCTGATGACCCACCGCTGACCTTCCCACATAGGCCACTGGCCATGCAGGCCTCTCCCCAGAGCCCAGTCTCATGCTGCTCCCTCCTCCAGGAATGCACATTCATCACTGTCACACACGCCAACCTTCCTCTTCCTCGTCCAAGTCCTCCTTGGCCTTCAAGCCCAGCTCAGGCTGGCTCATCAGCCCCTCAGTTAGCCCTCTTTGGCCTCCTCCTTCCTAAGCTCCGACAGGACTTCTCAGCTGATTGACACAAGGAACACATCAGAGCCTGAAGGGCCCGGGTGATATTTGAATGCACCCTTCCTTTCTAGGCAAATGTCAAGGCCAGCCGGGGCCCTGGCCTGGCTATGTCACCAACCCACACCTTCCCCACGCCCGTGAGGTCTCCCAACTATGCTGCTATGTGAGTACACTTCTCTCTTGCCCTTCATTTTTCATTCTTTTGGGGAAACGTAAAAAATACAGAGAATAGGGGGCTTCCCTGGTGGCGCAGTGGTTGAGAGGCTGCCTGCCGATGCAGGGGACACGGGTTCGTGCCCCGGTCTGGGAAGATCCCACATGCCGTGGAGCGGCTAGGCCCGTGAGCCATGGCCACTGAGCCTGCGCGTCCGGAGCCTGTGCTCCGCAGCGGGAGAGGCCACAACAGTGAGAGGCCTGCGTACCGCAAAAAAAAAAAAAAAAAAAATACAGAGAATAGCCAAAGACCTGATTCCTCAACATCCAGAATTAGCAAATATTAACATTGGCCATATTGGGTGCAGATATCAAAACTAACAACAATCCGGAACCCTGTCCTGGGGGGCTGCCTGCATGATACATTTCAGGTCCCCGTACATGTACATGATACATGATACATTTCAGGTCCTGGCACCACCCCGACTCCATTCCATCCTGAGGCAGCATCTTTGCTGTACGTCCCTCTGATCCACGTTTGTACATGTGCACGCACACGCACGTAACCCAGCGCACACAGAGCACGCATGCACACACACCTGTGCACACACATACATGTACACACATTCTTAAATTTTATATACTGTGTGGTTACACGCAAGTGTAAATCTTTGCTTTTATTCCATCATCGTGGCACTTTTGAGGTCCAAGCACCCACGGCTGGGAATCCACTTAGCCACGCAAGAGGCATTCCGTGAGGGATGTACCATCTTGTCTCCCTACTCCCCTTTGGATGGGCATGTACATTGCTTCCAACTTTTCACTGTCACCAAGGATGAAGCTCTGGCAACCTGTGCATCTCTGCTGGGGCTCATTAATGAGGCTTGTTCTAGTGTTTCAGCTGTTCTCTGACGTGTCCTGGGTCTCTCTCCCTAGGGGCACTGAGGCCTTTGGGGGCCTGCAGGGACGAGGTGTGAAGGTGTCCAGCACAGCCCCCAGCCAGTGCCTAATATTTTTCCTGGAATGTGTTCATATTTCCCTTGGTTTCCCACACAGGCTGGCACAGGCTGGGCACACCGCGTGCTCCTAACAGGTAGGGTCTGCACACGCAAGCCCCAGGGAAACCCAGCCCTTGGCCCGCTCTTCCCAGGCCCATTAAACCTCTCACTTTGTATTTCCTAATTCCTTTAAGAAATCCCAAACCTGTCTCCTTGGATAGAACTAAAATAAATGTAATATCTATTGCTATCGCTTAAACACAAATTATAGTATTTTTTATTAAATAATCTGTTGTCAGATGCTTGACATTCTTCATAATAGATAAAAAAGCAACTAAAACTGGTTATTTTCTGTTACCTTAGAGGCTTGCAACATAGTTTGTAGTGTATTTACTTGTTATGTTCTGCTTGTCGCATTTCATTATAAGCACGTGAATTATTTTCCCTATTAAATTAAATGCAGTCTCCCCTCCCCCAGCTACCCTTGAGCTTTTATCAAAGGTGAAGGTCTGGAGATGGGGAAGCAGGGGGAAGCCACCTGGAGATCAGGGCGGAGCTGGCACTGGTGGAGGTCAGCCCCACCCCTGTGCTGGAAGCTGGACCCGGGAACCACACCCACACCCACCCCCCAGCTAGCCCTGGCTGTGAAGGCCACTTGTGTCACTACTCTGGCCTTACATTCACCGAAGCCCATTTCCACACACTGTCTCTTGTCACCTTCTCAGCAGCCCAGTAAAGCGGGCAGGCTGGGTCCACTGTACCCATTTTACAGCTAGGCGAATGGTTCTGAGATAAGGGGTTTCAAGTTGAGGTCAAGTTCAGGCTAGAGCCCTGCCTCCCCCCACCCCACCCCTACCACTGCCACACTCGCATTTTCACTGAAGACCGCTGCGTACCCGGCACTTGGCTAATCGTCTCACGGGCAATGCGTTGCTCGACCCCAAAACTGTTCCTTGAGGTAGTAGTGTTATGATCTCTCTTCCAGTTTTTCTGACCCTGCGGTTCACATAGGACGGAGAACGTGCCCGTGGTTGTACAGCTAGTCAGTGCAAGGCCGGGGTTCCAGCCGGGTCTGTCTGACTTCAGATTCCAGCTCCGAAGCAGTACAGGAAAACAGCTAACCTCTTGAGGCTCACAGTTCCTTTTTAGAATTTGATGAAATCTATGCCCCCCTTCCTGGGGGAGTGTACATTTCTCATACCAATAACATTTGACATACAATTTTATGGACTTCCCAGATTTTCTGTAGGCCATCTCTGTGGGGCCCACACAGGTCTCTGTGCGCCAGGTCAGAAAGCGCCCTCCCTGAGAGCTTGGGAGTATTTCCTTTTTGTTTACCCAGCCCCAGCCTAAACAAACTGAAATGGGACCAGATGCGAGAGTCCCCAGTCCCTGCCCTTCCTTCCTAAACTCTTCCTGGCAGTAGAGTGTCACCAGAATTTGAAATGGACCCAAGTGGGGCTCAGGAGTGTCCCTCAAGGCTGGGGCAGGACCTGGTCTTCTCTGCATCCAAGAGGGCTTGGAGGGTGATGAGCCTGAACACCCGCTCAGACACTCTCGCTCTGTCAGCTGCTCCCCACATGCCCGCCTATGGTGACACTTCTTGAGAAGAAAAGTTAAAGCCTTCAGGTCACCTGCAAGCCTCTGGCGATATCCCTTCAAGAACACAGACAGGTGCAGAGCCTGGCAGAAATCCAGGGAAGCTCAGTTTACTTATCTCTAAAATGAGAAGATCCTTTCCAAGGACTGCCATACAATGACAGGGCTCTGACACCTTCATCACTAAGGACATCACACGTTTCTATTTCTCCTCTCCCTACATGTTTAGCTTGTGGGTCCCTGGTCTGACCTGTTCCTGCTATTTAATCTTACAGAAAACATTCTCAGGATTCCTCCTATCTTGATGTGTCTTTCAGCACCGGCCACTCCATCATGTGAAAGCTTTGTGGCAACATAGCTCCTCTCATCTGAGGCTGCTTCCAGAGCTGTGCTGATAACACTCGCCTCGGCGGTGCAGGGAGAAAGGGAGCTGATAAGCCCATGTGAACATCAGAAAATTACACCTCCTAAACACAACAGCCAAATCAAAGTGCTAGGAAATGTCTACAGGTACCTATGGAGGGGAGATAAAAGAAAACGTACCTGGAAATTCTTTGGATGGAAAAGAGGAAGCCAGATGAGAAGAATGTGGGCTTCATGCATGGGCTTTTTGGGGGTCCCCAAATTGCCACCAAAGCCACCGTGATGGAAGCACCTTCTCCATTGGCCAGTGGTCAGGAGTGGGTGTGAATGGAAAAGATGAGGACAAGGGAAGGGACCAGGCTTTGGGGTGGGCAGACTCTAAACCTGACATCCAACTTGCCCATTTGGATATACTGTTAGCCTAGGTTTTGTCTGTTTCCTTTGGGGGCTTCCCTCACTACCATTCCTCAAATACCCTACAGTCCTTGAGTGGTAATTAAACATCCACCAGAAATGAAATAATCAGGGGCTTCCCTGGTGGCCCAGTGGTTGAGAGTCTGCCTGCCGATGCAGGGGACGCGGGTTCGTGCCCCGGTCCGGGAGGATCCCGCGTGCCGCGGAGCGGCTGGGCCCGTGAGCCATGGCCGCTGAGCCTGCGCCATGTGCTCCGCAGCGGGAGAGGCCACAACAGTGAGAGTCCCGCGTACCGCAAAAAAAAAAGAAATGATATAATCAGGACCAGTCATGGCACAAGAGAGACGAAGTAGTAAGGAAGCGAGGAGGAGGGATGACAAAGGTAGAAGGAAGAACATGTGGAGAAGCATGGATGCAGGTGGAGGACGGGAGGAAGGCAGGGGTCCAGGAAACAGAAGGCGTCTCTCAAAGTCCTCGAAGAGACACTAGGAGAATTTTGGAACCACAAGAGGGAGGCAGTGTGTCCCACCACAGCCAGTGGGATGGAGCGCTGAGCAAATGTTCTGGTTTATCCAGGGGCCAAAGCACGCATCCTGGAATCTCATATCTCATCCTCTTCCTCATTCTTACCCATCCCAGTGCCAGATTTTTCAGGCCGATAAGGCGTTATGGCTTTTCTCAAAGCCAGCATTCCCATGGTATTTTGGTCAAGCATCTCTGCCATCCTCCTAGGCTTCTCATGCCTTTTCTGTTTCAACCCCAGGTCTGTCTTCCCCAGTCCTCAGTTGGAATTATCCTGAGGTCCTCTCAGACTGCAGCTGGTTGGCTGCTTCTTGCAGCACCCCGGGGAACTCAGCCCAGTTCATGGTCTGCTTCTCATACAATAAACCCTATTCTGCTGCCAAGGTCTCCCACATAGGAGATGAGACCACCCACCCTGGAGGCGCCCTCTTCTCCCCGAGGCCAGCTCAGTCCTCCCCTGGGGTGTGGCACTCTCTTGGAGAACATCTTGATGTAGATGAAGGTTGCTCCGTGAATCAATAAATCATAAGTCTGCTGGACAGCACTCAGGTAGGTAAATGCATGTGTGTTCTTCACTCAGCGAACCCTCCTGAAAAAGATAATACACTCAGTATCTTACTCTGCTGACATATTTCGACTCAACTGATAATGGGCCAGGATTGAGCACAGCTTAGAGAGTGAATTACCTTTTAGCCATCCCTTCAAGTTTAGGGTTGCAGTGACCAACAAAATCAATGTCAAAGGATCCTTGTTGTCTCGGGCAATACCTACAGTGACTCCTAATGAAATAAACCATTGAAGCCTTTTAATCAGAGCACCTGCCTGAAAGGAGGAAGCCATCCGGGAGGAGGCTGGGGCTCTAGGGACCTGTTTTCCCCTCACCGGTCAATGCATGAGTGATTCTTTAATTGTAGTAATGATGCGTTTACCCTGGACCCAGATGCTCGGGCAGCAGGAGGCAGCAATTCTCTGGGGCGCAGAGCTGGCATGACCTCAGCTGGGGCTACACAGGTCCCTGAGCAGGGCTGTATCACCAGGGGCCATGGCAGCGCCTCCAGGGTAGGGACCTTCTTTACTCCCAGATATGTGATAAATCTCGATGGGAAGAAAGCCCTGCAATAAAGGAGGCCCTGCTCTGTATCTGGATCCCAGGGTCAGTGCTATGAAAGTCAGAGTCGCTGCAAATGGGCTTCTGCCCCCACACCTGCTCTGCCCTCCTCCCCTGCCTGCATCCCTCTAAAACATCAGTTAACATCACTTTAAATAAATTCAAATATTGGAAAGCTCAAGGAAATTCAGAAACAATCAAGGTTGATCCAGACGCTTTCTGAAAAGGCTTTGCTTTTTTGGCCACTTGTCCACTCCAGGGCACATTTGTGGCGTGCCTCTCTAGCATTCACTCCTCCTTCTCTGGGGCTCGTTCCCTGATTTTCTTTGGAAATCTGTCTTCTCTCACTCCTGTGTCTGAGAGCACTCTCCCCTCAGCTCTGTGATGGGCATGGGATCCATGCCTAAGCTGGTCGGTTAGGTATGGATCCCATGCAAACCGACCTGTTCCCCCAACAAACTCATCTTTTGCATCAGGAAACTCAGGATGTTTGGAGTAAATAATGGAGAAAGGCCCGGTTCTCCCTTTTCGATGAAACTTGGGCATAAAGGTGCCTTTTCTTGTTCATCACCAGAGGGAGAGTCCATCTGAAAATGGGACCCACACAAAGGAAGTTGGACCAAGAGGCTAAGGCAACCTGCAGTCCAAGCTCTGTGGTCACTATCTGAGGCTCTGTGTCCAGCCACTCCCAAACGAGAGCTTTATGGATTCTTCAGTTTTTGAGCGAAGAAGTTCCCTAGTCACTTTAGTCACTTAGGGTGGGCTTTTTCTCTCTTCCTTCTTTCTCTCCTTCCCTCCCTCCCTCCTTCCTTCCCTCCTTTCTTTCCTCCCTCCCTTCCTTCCATCCTTCCTTCCGTCCTTCCTTCTGTCCTTCCTTCCCTCCTTCCTTCCTTCCTTTTTCTTTCTTTGAGTCACAGGCAATGAAACAATCCTCATAGATTTCTCCCATCTACAAGGAAGTAAACCATGAACATTGGGAGGTATGACTTCTGTCTGTCTGGGGAGGAAGCCCTTCCAGGAAATCCACAGGGGAGAGTCCCTAGAGTGACCACGACATCAATCCAAGAGGTTGCTCGTTTCTGTGTACTCAAACCTAAATTTTACCAAGAGCCTTTAAACAAGCCCTAGGAAAAAGTGAAGGGCACAGATAGGAAAGGAACTGCTTTTCTTGGAAAGCAATATAAAAAGAGAGTCACCCATGTAGCTGATCATACTGAGAGACCCATGGTCCTCTGAAGTCCCATTTTTCTGATGGGTCGTAATGATGGAGACAAAGAGGAGTTTCTGCTATGGATAGCTTTGCTGAAGCCCCGGCTGTCTAGAACGGCCAAGGATAAGTCTTCCACTACCAGTAACCCCTAACTCTTCCCATGAGAGGCTCTTCAGGTGCCTGGAGTAGATCTGCTCATATTCTGGATAACTGGATCAATGGAGACACCAAATGAGGTAGCCAGACAAGACAGTAGATTGGAAGGAGCCAAAGTCAAGCCATTAACGCCTGAATCCTCCCTTCCCTGGGTCTGTGTGGAGGTCGCCTTGACTTCCAAGTACTCAGACCCCAGTAACCCGCACCCTAGGCCCTCTCTTTTGGGACCAATGCCAATAAGAACATTTAGAGAAATGGAGGCACAGCCAGAGACCACATGCCTCCTGTAAGATCCCCGAGCAGGATGCTGGTAGAGCACCCACCGCCCTTTGTCTACCACAGTGATGAATGGTTGTTGACACGACTAAACAAAGGTATTATTAGTAGATTACATCTGAGAAGTTGGACCCGTGCAGAAAGAGGCCAACAAGAGCCCTGGGCCTCACTCGACTCCCAATCACTCCACAAAAGCCTAAACCACCAGGTCAGGGATAAAAGTGAATAAATGTTTCTAAATTCTTATCTTAAACACACTTAAGCTTAAAGCTATTTAACTGGGGCTTTAAAAGCATGTGAGCCTCGTGGAGCCCAGCTACCTGCCTCATTCTCTCGCTCTTATTTTTGCTTTTATCCTTTTAGTCTTGAAGAAGCCTAATTAGAAGCTTGAACAGGGCTCTCTCTCCCTGCCCTTAAATCAGTAATTGGCTTCAGTGCAGAGACTGTCAGGAAATTAACACATCACAACATGACAGCTGTTAATTTTTTCTCCTTATTTGTCATATGAATCACCGCTGATTTGCCGGAGTGCATAACAAATTAGTGGGCTGTACTCAGCGGTCTCTCCTCTGTGAGCTGCACCTTCTCTTTTTTTTTTCTTTTTTTCCCCCTCTCTCTCTTCTTCTCTCTCTCCCAAAAGTCCATTACTTCACTGCCTCAGCAGAGACGACGGTTCCTAAGTGTGTCATTGTCAATAAATCAGAATAAGCAAATGCTAAAAGCGCAAGAAGCTCTTTAAACTTTGATGAAGGCTTTTAGTTACATTTTTAAACTTACACTCATAGCTGTAATCTTTTTTTTTTTTTTCATATTGTCACTCCCTGGTAGTGATAGACTGTCAGGTTTCCAGTCATTCCCTCATCCAGTGTGCCAGGGAAGGTGGAACTCCAAGTGCCATCAGCACAAGTTCTGGCTGATGGAAGGGGGTGGAGGAGGTGTTAGGGAAGGTGGGGGCTGTGGGGGGGGGAGTATTAGAGATTCCAACAGGGTCAGACCAGAGGTGCTCTGAGTGAGGGGTAAGGGAGAGAGAGGAAACGGGAGGAAGGGGAGGTGAGCAGACAGAGCAGGAGGAAGAGAAATCGGTTCTGGGACCTCACTATCCCCCACTATTCTAACTTGACTCATGGTCCACTGTGGATCAGACACCTGAGAAAGGGTGTGAGTCTTTGTTAAATGCCTTTGTAGTGTCAGCCGGGACCACCGAGAAGAGTCATGGGATCTGGGGCTTTATTCTTCGTTCAGCACATTTGGTGGGTCTTACACCTAATATTTATGGCCTCCAGGAAAAAGGGGAGGTAGGAAGGGTGATAGCTATGAGGTGGCTACAATGTGGGATTCTGCGGCAGGCTCTGATATTTGGCAAACAAATCTGTGTTCTTTGCATCTACACTGTGGATGTGGAAGGGAGAAGAGCTTCTTCCTTCTTGGTCTGGACCTTTCTGGATGGAAGACTGCTGGTCTTTCCAACCTGAGTCCATCAGGGAGTTAGTGGGAGCTTCACAGGGTTGGGGGGTTTGGGGGGGCTCAGCCTCACGGGGCTCTACCAGCATGTTCTCTTGGATATTGTAGACTGATGTTGAGCCTGAGATCAGAGGATTTTAGGGATGAATTTCTCCTTTTCTTTCTTCTTTCATCCACACATCCATCCATCTATCCATCCATCCATCCATCTATCCATCCATCCATGAATCCATCCATCCAGTGTCCTTTGCACGGGACATCAGGATATGAGCCCAGCATGTGAACAAGTGGAACAGAGGGAGGGAGTAGAAGATGGGTCTATCTCAAGATAGAACACAGGGAGGAAAATCACAGCCTTAGATAAATAAAATCATTAGACTCAGACCCCCTTCTTCTATCCCAGGATGCCTTCTTGGGTGAGATGTGGCAGAAGAGTGGAAGGGCCTTTCTCCCTCAGCCGTCACCATCAGCAGATGGGTTATTCTGTCTACCATATTGGTCTTACTTACCCTTTTCCCAGGAATTAGTCTAATGACTTTCTTGTGGTGAATTCTAATTTGACCACTTGAAAATTGGCTTTAGTTCAGTTTATCAAACACTTTTCCAGGGCTATCAGGCACCAGACTCTAGTTTAAGAACCAGGAATTTAACAAATTAGGGTCTATGATCTTAGAAAATCTGCACTTTTTTGCAAAACAGTAGTAATTTTAAAAACTTCTTTTTTTTAAAGAATCTCAACACTTGGGGCTTGGAATACATGTCCCACCCATTGTTCTTTCCCTCTCCTGAGAGCTGAGATGCCCTATCATAAGAGGCACAAAACTGCAGCACAAGTATCAGCCATCAGAGCTGATAAGACCGTGAGGTCCGGCTGTGTGAAAGTCATTGAAATCTTTCAGAAATAAAACAATTGTCCTTTCTTCCCCCTTTTTACTGGTGATAATTTATATTCATTCAACATGTTTAAATACAGTTTAATATGCTACATCTTATAAAAATCTCTACTGAGAAAGTTTCACTCTAAGGTCATTTTATAAGCTCAAAGAAAATACCAATTTTACAATTACTCTGTCAAATCCTAATTTAAGAAAAAAAAATCATTTCTCCATTATCTGATGTGGAACGAGTTTCCTGGTAGAGACCTGGATTAACAGTAGGGAAGCAGCAGCTTCCCTGAAGCAGCAGTTGTGGGAGTTTGGCGATACCGTGACAAACCAGGCCCACCATGGGGGTGGAGCTCCTGGCTGGTCTAAGGAAGCCCCACAAGAGTAGGACCCATGGGCACTGTGCTCCACAGGCTGGATGCCTCTGGAAATGATGGAGTCTGATCCAGTAAGTGTTTCCAACACTTAGTGAGGATCCAATGAAGCAATGAATCCCACTGCTGCTGACTGGCTCTCAAGCACTCCCTTCCCCAGCTCATGGGTACTTTGGGCACAAGCTGATGTCGCTACCCCTCCATCCCTACTACCCCTAACCTGCAGTCATCTAGCCTTCAGGTTCTCCCATTCCCATGTCTTGTGTTCCTCTCCTTCCCAAATTGCTAGATGGAAGTCCTGTTCCTTGATAAAGAAAACTCCTTAAATCTCCCTACTATCTTCAAAGTCCTCATTCTGCTATAATTGATGTTGTGGTCTTAGTGATATACTCTAGGGACAAGCTTCCCCTGCAGTCCTCTATGGTGGCAGCTGTTCCTTCTTCCAGGCTCTGCGTACATCAGGATCAGTTGGGAACCTTCCTTCAGTTGGGATAGAAGGAAGAATTTTTCCTTCTATCCCTGAAGATAAACGTCATCTGCCTGTGCTACCCTTCACCTCTTGTAATCCCCGGCATTTACCAATCTCCCGGCTACTCTTCTCACTCATTCTCATTCATCAGACACCATGAGAACTGGGTCAGCAACTTCCCCTACCCCCAACCCACTGTCATCAGTAAAGGTGACCTTAGCCTTAACATGCATGACTCATCACCCATCACTGATGCCTCACAGATGCCTGATTCACCTGCTAATTTCCAATCAACTGCATCCACTCTACATTAACCATCTAGGTGACTGGTCACCCCAGGTGGTCTATACCTTCCT
This sequence comes from Monodon monoceros, assembly GCF_005190385.1. Taxonomy (NCBI): domain Eukaryota; kingdom Metazoa; phylum Chordata; class Mammalia; order Artiodactyla; family Monodontidae; genus Monodon; species Monodon monoceros. The sequence continues at coordinate 39,501,301 of NW_021703766.1, forward strand.
CTAGAAACTATGACTCTCAAGTCAAACACTAGAAGCATCACATTCTCATTCCCAAGGTCCTGTCTTAGCTCTCTTGAATATTTCCTCATTTTACACATGTTCTTCTACTTCACTGGGATTTCTGGGCCCTGGATGTCAATACTATCTTCCTTCCTAGTAATGCCATCTGCCTTTGATTCTTCATGTGGTCTCTATGTGCTTTTGTTTCAAACACTGTGATGTGAAATTCTTCCATATCACTATTCTTTTCATTGTCCATGCTCCATCCTGGCAAAATCCCAGTCCTGAATCAATCCATTTTCCTCCCTTCTTTATACCCACTCTGAATTAACAAGCAGCGCTGGAGAAAAACCAGACTCTTCTGTAAATTGGAAGCCCTACAAGCACAAAATCTCTGGGCTCAGCTGAGCCTTCTGTACTCTGTACCACTCCTCTGAGTTTTCCCACCCTGCTTTCTCTCCAGAATAAGAAATCATCCCAAGTGATTATTTCAAAACTTCTCTATGGGGTTTTCCATCTATTACCCTCCATCTTTCTCTCCCACCACAGTGGAAAATACTTCACTCCTTGTATGGGAGGTTGACCATCCCGCTTTGTCTCTGCTCCACATTTCTTCCACGTCTGCTCCCCAAGTGCTGTGGCTTGATGGATTCACTGCTTTCTCTCCTATATTTTCAACACCTTCCACTGTCTTCTCTTTCTGTTCCTTCCGTTTAACAATGAAACATACTTAAATCTCTCCCAACTTAATATTTTTTTTTCTTACAGCCCTAAGCAACTTCTTACCCTCACAACAAGCCGAGTTTCTGAAAGAGTGGTCTACACTCACTGTCTCCACTCCCCTAGCAATTGTTAGCAAACCAAACTTGGGTCCACTTGCCCGTGCTCATTTAAGGCAATCTATTGACACCAGATTGTGGTGAAGGAAAGTACAGTGTTTGTTGCAGGGTGCCAAGCCAGGAGAACAGGCAGCTTATGCTCAGAAGACCCGAACTCCCCAATGGCTTTCAGGGAAGGGCTTTTAAAGGCAGTGTGGGGGAGGGGGCTGTAGGGTGTGTGATCAGCTCGTGCACAATTGGCTGGCATCAAGGTAAAGTTTCAAGCATCATCAACCTTCTGGTTTCAACCATTCTAGGGTCTAGTGCTTGCAGTCAGCAGTTTTCACCTGGTGGGGGTCGGCTTCCTATAAAAACAACACACGCCTTTATCTATATGGTTCAGGGAACTGGGAGTTTTGTGACTCGGGTACGTGGCAGACTTATAGGGTAAATTGTTACCAGTTTCCCTGCCCAACAGCTCTTTTTTGCTTCTACATCTTCACGTTTCCTAGTCATTAACTCTTGAGTCAGCCTTTTGAGACTCAGGGGATGCCTGGGAGACTAAAGCAAAAGCCTTTTAGTTCAAGGGATGGGGACTCAGGGGCTTGTATACAGCGTCACGATTAACTCATCCCACAGTTTGGAGGTTGCTCCTTCCATCTCATGGAAACTTGTCTCACCAAGAATGCCAGTGTGCTTGGAGACAAGGATGATTTTCAGTTCTTGGTTAACCTGATTTTTCTGCAAGCATGAGGGCATAACTACTTCATAAAATTTGACTTCCAAACTTGGATCTTTGCTACATTTCTGGCCATCCCTTTCTGGGATCCTCAGTAGATTTACTTCTCATGATCTTTGTATTCTATGTAATTTCCTTGGGATTTCCTTTCTCTCTCTTTTCATTTTACACACTCTGTGGGCAAACTCTATGTCTCTTCTGGCTTCGGCTATGACTTCCAACCTAAATTTTCTCAGCATCTAATCTTGGATATCTCACAAGTACCTTCAAGGTTAACCTGCTACCTCTTTTTCCACATCCTCATCTGCCTTGGATTCTTTGTCTAGAGATCGACCAGAGACCACCCTAACTTCTTGCCCCCCCGCTACAGCCATTGTCTACTCAATCACTGAATTGTGTCCATTCCCATGACTGTCCTTTCTCGCCATTACCACTGCCATGACCCAGGTCCCCACCACCATTTTCTTTCACTTGATAAATTCAACAGTTTCCATATTGCCAGCCTCTAAAACATCCAGTGTATCTTCTAGCCTGCAGCCAGAGTCGTCTTTCTCAGTGCAAATTTGACCTCGCAGCTTGCATGTTTAGTCCTCACTACAGAGTCCCTTTATCTTTAACATGTTTTCAAAGACCTTCACGATGGGACTCACTTGCCTCCCTAGGGGATGTCATCATTTGCCACCCAGACGACGTATTATAGTCCAGAAACACTGAACTCACTCAGTTTCCTGAAAGTACTAAATTTTATCTTTTTCCCCAATCTCATACCCCAGAGACTGGGGCCTGCATTCCTTTCTCATGCTAGAACAGCCAGACATAGCAGCTCATGTCACGTGGCCTTGTTGGGGTGTCTGTTGCCACACCAGACCCTGCTTCCAGGTAGACAGTACACTGTGTCAGGGCAGAAACCATGTGCTTATTGCTGAAGCCAATCTCAAGCACAGTGCCTCACACAGGGAGGGTCTCTGCACATGTTCCTCAAATGCCTTAGTGTTCAATGTCTACAGTGACATTGGTCCTGGGTGGACCTCTCCATTTCATGAAAGCCAGTCTATATCTTGGACTCCATAGTTTGGAGTTAAATTTATTCCCTGAGCATCTTTCAATTTTGATCAAATTTTCCAAGACAGCTGGCTCAGTGAAAGGATCTCTATATTCCCAACTAACAAATTCTAGGGTTATTTCTCTCTGCATGAAGCTAACCAGCTGGTGATTCCCATCTCTGAGCAGATGTCTGGCCCCATGTAGACCCCGCGGGGCCGTGCCCAGGGCTACACACCTTACACAGTTCTGAACCCACTCTGTGGTTCTGAGGAAGCCCTCTCAGTAAGGATTCTTTTCAGTTCAGCTATTCCTGAAATCTTAGAGTTCACAGGCAGAAAAACTGAGAAATGATTTGCAGACTGGAGCAAAGTGAGCCGAGGCTGAGAGGAAGGAGAAAGAAGGTCAGTTTGGGGGCAGCATCAAAAGTCAGTCTGCACTGTTAGGGCAAAAAGAAACAGAGGCACACAAACCCAAACAAGACAAAAATGCTTATCAGCTGGGCCAAGCCGGCCAGACCACCCACTTTGCCGAATTCACCGGATCACTGAAGATTCACCCCACTGGGGCCCTATACTTCCTTGTGCTCCCCAGGGGCAGGCAGGGCAACTTGGTGGAAGAGGAGAGACCAGCCCAGATCAGAAGGACCCTTCCCGAACCACTCAGCCAGGGGCTTCGAAGCAAACCAAGCTAGAGGTCGGGAGTGGGTGAGCTCCCTGCCTGCTGCCTCTGTTTCCCCTTTGAGAGAGCAGCACAGTTTGGTCCTTTTACCCTAATGAGTCTCAAATGGAAGTTGGGGTAGATCAGTAACTAGGGGGAAGGGCCGCATTCTTTGAAAAGGCGTATTCAGAGTATATTATGCTGTGATAATGAAAAACAAACTATCGCTTTCCTATTAAACTTTAGAAAAAGTTAAGTCCAATTAAAACATCTGACCTCCTCGGGAGGCATGGAGATGGAGTCCTCATTAGCCCCTGCAGTGACTCTGAGAGCAGGCGAAGGAGGGACAGGGAAATTTCACTTTGTTTACTGACTTTTCAGTCTCTCTCTGCAGAACGGAAGGGTAGAGACCTGCACATTTTGTTTATCACTGTGTCCCCAACACCTGGACCTGGGCCTGGCTCACAGAAGATATTTGTTGAATGAACTGATGAATGAGAGAAAGAAAGAAAGAAAGAAAGAAAGAAAGAAAGAAAGAAAGAAAGAAAGAAAGAAAGAAGGAAGGAAGGAAGGAAGGAAGGAAGGAAGGAAGGAAGGAAGGAAGGAAGGAAAGAAAGAAAGAAAGAAAGAAAGAAAGAAAGAAAGAAAGAAAGAA